>NC_058410.1:38352588-38431221 GCF_002201575.2 Neomonachus schauinslandi
CAGTACACTACACTGACCTTGTAGTTTAGTTATTGGTTATGTAACTGTGTTGGGATCTCTGTGATAATTTGTTTCAGTTTTATGGCTGTAGAGCAGTGTGAGAGGTATGAAGGATGTGTGTGTGTGTGTGTGTGTGTGTGTGTGTTATAGGGTCAAGTCAACAGCAGGGAGTCCATGACCATTTTTTTCCTTTAAAGGTAGTTTGAATATTGCTCAATTTTAAGAAATACTGCTCCATACTTTCCAAAGCCAGATCCTCAGAACAGCCCTACCCGAGCACGCCTCCATTTTCAAGATTAGGCACACGAGGCATGGTTAGGTTGTCTGCCCTGCCTGTGGTTCTAGTTCAGACTCTAGCGAAGTCCAGTGCTTTTTCTCTAACACCACGCTAAACAGGTCAGTGAGCCTCGCCCGCAATGTTAAACCTTAGGAGAAGACAAAGAAAGAACATGGGATTTGCTATTTTTCTAAAAGAAGTGGGAAGCATGAGAGAGGAGCTACACTTGTAGGTGTTCCCAAGACAGAGGGCATCCGGTGAGGCTGGGGAAGAAATCCGCCAGGCAGCCGGCTGCGGAAGCGAGGAATCCCTGCTGGCGCCCATGCCGCCTTCCCCACGCACCTGCGGTTAACCACTGAGGTCGCGAGAGGGCTAAACAGGGAATGGCATGCCTACAAGAGGAAGTCTGAAATGAAATATCCCACACCTACCAGCCTGGGGACTAGAGTGGGAGACTTAGAACCAGAGCTAACAAGAGCCAGCAGGCCCCCTTTGTCTTCGTCATAATACACAGTGTTTTTCCTTGCGCATTCACCGGAGGATCTAAGTCACCTTGAGCCATGAAGGTGTGTTTGATGTCAAATATCGCTACAAATCAACGGTTAGTTCTAGACTATATGTAAAGCTATAAACAGATATATTTATACTTAAAAACAAAAAGTGGCAGCAAAAAGCACTTTTGAAGGACTCAGTTCAACATGTATTTATTCAGTGCCTTTTATACGTAAGGTATTGCTCTTGACCAAAATGAGAATATAGATTCATTGCCAACTACAAGTTTATGATCTTTAGGCACTTATAATCCTATGTTGACAAATGATTACTATAAGTTTGATAAAGACTATGACTAATATAAAAATAATGTGTATGGAGAATGGTATATAGAGAATCCTGAGTTTGGGGATGTTGGACAAAGAAAGCTTATGAATTTACATTAGCATTTAAGAAAACTACAGTCGAATTCATCTTCCCTCTCCCTTGTCCTTAGCCAATGGCAGTTTGTGCCTGTTAGAGAGTCTGAAACAGGGCAAAGGAACTGAGGGGAAAAGGCAGATGGGAGTGACATGTCAGGTGTCATCCATGAGGCTGGGATAATGATGGAAGGCAAAAGGGGGGGATGTATGGAAAAATGAGCTTATAGTCAGAGATGACTCAGATTTGGATTTGAGGCTAAGCAACTAGGAGGATGGAGATCACAGTGAGAAAGGAACACAGGAGGATGAATGGTGAATGTTCTTGAGAAAATATAGGAACTTTCCTTCTGGACATATTTCATTTGAGGTATGTGAGGAGGAATGTCTCTTAGGAGAGGCTCCCAGCTCCTTATCAGAAAAGGGCGTCTGGAGCTTGCAAGACAGATCAGGGCTAAACACAAATTTCTAGAGTCATCCCTGCATAAGGGCAGCTGAAGTGATGGGATTGATGAAATCAAAGGAATACTTGCAGGGTGGGAAAATAAAAGTCTGAAAGCATTCATGAGAACTACATTTATTGAGAAGATGAGGCCAGGAGAAGGCATCAAGGGCAAGACAGTAATAAAGCTAAATTTAGGTGACAAGAACTAAAGAAAGCAAGCCAGGACAGGAGTGTTGAGGGTGTGGAGAGGATGAGCAGATGGAAGATGGGGCATTACCCTGAAATCAGTGTCAGGGGCCCGCACTAGGCCAGACTCCCTTCGAGGTCCTAGGAGTACATTAATATGGTCATATGCTTTTGCAGAAATAAGGTATTTTAACTGTAATTGGTTAAGAGCACTGTCACTTTCCACTTTGACCCCCTTCCCCCCGCCTCCATCACTGTGTCTGTGGTCATTACTACAGCTACAAGTGAGCATTTTTCAGGTTTGCCTAAGGAGAATTTGAGTTGGGAATATAAGTCTGAGTTTTGGGGATATGTCTATGTGACTTGCAATCACTTCTGAATATAGTTCACTAATGGGTATGGCTTAGGATAGAAATGACTTCCAAGAATACCTTCCTTCTGTACTGACTCACCTGGAGTCATGATATTAAGGTACAAGGATTGTATCACAACATCGATCATTCCCTACGGGGTGGGAAATATGTGCCTAGTGGAGGAGAAACAAGGTTTGTAATATATGAAGCCATAAATTTATCTGTACAAAACTCCTATTCATCATAGACAAAACATTTCAGAGATTTTGTTCTCCATAGACAGGTCACAATGGAACTTCAATCACTTTAACAGTTAGAAACACACCCTATTTTTCCTCTTTTTTGATAGAAATGATATGAAATAGAATTTATCAGTGTGTCTGTGTTTGTAGGACAGAAATTTATGGTACTACAGACAAGTCCATATGAGGAGGTACATATTTTATGCATTCCAGCTATCAACAGTATAAACATATTACAACTAACTACTTGAGAAAAACACTGATCATCTTTATATCCTGTCTTCCAAGATTACAAATTTTTTGTCATATAAAGGTAATCAAAATGAATGCAGTAAAAAAAGAGAAAGTCATATGAAGATGTATGAGGCAGTTAATATGAATATTATGTTTTAAAATTATGTGGCTTTGTAGAATTTGTCAGCTTTAATTGTAATTTATTTTTCATTCAAGCCATTTTCTTTTGCATCTAATTTTATATTCACAACTTAGGATTCTGTCTTAAAGAGTACACCCACACTTTATAAGCTTCAGATTCTGTAAAACCTAGGTCTACCTCTGATTATTGATCTTACCTTCAAGAGAGCAGTATCAGTAGGAAGTTGGGGGCAGAACTGAGATTGCAATCGATTAAAGAAAATTAAAACTCGGGGCATCTGGGTGACTCAGTCATTAAGCATCTGCCTTCGGCTCAGATCATGATCTCAGGGTCCTGGGATCGAGCCCCGCATCGGGCTCCCCACTCTGCGGAAAGCCTGCTTCTCCCTCTCCCACTCCCCCTGCTTGTGTTCCCTCTCTCGCTGTGTCTCTCTCTGTCAAATAAATAAATAAAATCTTTAAAAACAAAAAAAAAAGAAAGAAAAGAAAAACTCTTCCTAAAAAGAACATCATGAAAAGTATAGAAAAAGAAAACCACAAACTGGGAGAAGATATTTGCCACACACAATACTAACAAAGGATTGGTATTTGGAGTATAAAAACAGAACTCCTATAAATCAATAAGGAAGAGACAACCCAAGGGACAAACAGAAAAATGTGCTAAAGACATGAAAAAGAAAACATGAATGAACCCTCATCTTCCAGAAAAAAAAAAAAAAAAGCTCAATCTCCTTGCAAATGGGTGAAATGCATACGTTGAACCATGAACTTTCTTTATACCCACAGGTTTGCAAAACACTTAAAATATGATACCACAAAGTACTGTTGAGGTTATGAAGCAACAAGTATAAACTGGCACAACCACTTCGAAAAACAGTTTGGCAATACCACGCTAAGCTAAAGATGCAAATGTTTGTGAAGTACCAATATCTTTCCCAGATATAAACCCTGTAGAAATTCCTGTACATGTGCATTGTCTGTATTAGAAATAGCAAACAACAACAATAGGAAAAATTCAAATGTTCGTCGATAGTATAACGTCTAAGTAAATTGGGACATATTCATGCAGTGAACTATAAAATTGCAATGAGAATGATCCAACAACTGTCCTAGACTTCCATGTGAATGAATCTCAGAAATTTAACTTTGAATTTAAAACGCCTGCCATAAAAAAATATATCTGTTTTCAGGGAGCCTGGGTGGCTCAGTTGTTAAGCGTCTGCCTTCGGCTCAGGTCATGATCCCAGAGTCCTGGGATCGAGCCCCGCATGAGGCTTGCCGCTCAGCAGGAAGCCTGCTTCTCCCTCTCCCTACTCCCCCTGCTTGTGTTCCCTCTCTCTCTGTCTCTCTCTCTGTCAAATAAATAAATAAAATCTTAAAAAAAAGAATATATATATTTTCATTTATATAAAGATGAAATTAGGCAAAAATAAACAATGCTGCTTAGGGATGCACACATTTGTGGTGAAACTATATTAATAAATGATTCAACACAATCCAGGACATTGATCACCTCTGAAGCAAAGAGTGCAGAATGTGTTCCGGATGGGCACCATGATGAACTGAACAGGACAGAGGTACTTTTGTTCAATTTCTTACGCGTAGTGGTGAGTATATAAGCATTTGTTTTAGTATTATTTATTAAACTCTAACCATGTATTACATACAATCCATTATATGTAAGACAGTTTACAAAATTTGTAAGAGATTTGAGAAAGGCAATAAAAGTATACTACCTTTTAAAAAATTGTGACTCAAGAAGTAAAATTACACACAACAAGCCACAAACATCTCCCTCTTCAGGATTACAAATACAACCAAGAAATAGCAATAATCTTGTTTCATTTCTTTTTTAATGGAAATTTATGTTTTCCTTAAGTAATATTTGAGTACTTAACATCCCCTTTATTGCATGGTACTAGCAGCCCAGATTTACAAATGATATTGTATATTCCTGGCTCATCAAAAATTCCCGTACATCCTTGACTATCTCAGTGCTATCTTTCAGATAGTGAGCTCCAGATCCCTGAAGCTGCCAACAGCCACACAGCTATAAAATTCAAGTAACATGTGTACAGTTTTTCAAATATAATTCTCACTCCTTACAAGATGAAAGCATAATTGGAAATATAATGTCATACCAGTGTCTATTGTAGCTTACTAGCACTGAAGAAAAACAGTGGGCAGGTTGGACTACATTCATTTCAGGATACATTTAAAAGTACATTGTAGAAACGTTTGTTTCCTACCTAAATCATGCTAGTAACTAACTTTTTTCTTCAGATTGGAAGCAAAAGATGCAATTGAGAGAGAAGATGCACAGATTTGGAGTCAGAAGTTTGGACAAGATTGGTTATTTCACCTACAAGACTGTGTGTGGCATTTAGGAGGCAATTGGCAATCTGAACACTGACTAGATGTATGATACTAAGAAATTACATCTAATTGTTTAAGTGTAATAATATATTATGGTTATGTTAAAAGAAAGAGTCCTTACTTTATAGAGATATATATTGAAATATTTGCATCAAATTGTGTCTGGAATTTGCTTCAAAATCATAAGGGGGGGGGTGAGTGGGGATAGAGATGGAACAAAATAGGTCATGAGTCACTAGTTGTTGTAGTTGAGTGACAGGCACGTGGGGATTATACTAATTTGTCCATTTTTTATATGCTTGAAATTTTCCATAATAAAAAGATGCACATACTCATTCATAACACACACACACACACACAACTTTGTATTTTTTCTCTAGGCTTCCATTTTACAATTACTGTTTCTTTCAGTCTTGCTTTTTCCTCCTCCTCCCATGATGACTCCCTCCCTTTCTTCAATCCCTTCTCCGCAGTCTAGGGACAATGATTTATTTTCTAAAATGCACCAACCCCTACCTATCCTTCCTGAGTGCAATCCCAGCACCTGCACCGCCCCTAATGGAGCACCTACCACACTGCAAGGCAAATGCTTTTACTTACATGTCTACCTATGTAGCTCATAATTCCTTGACTTAAAAATATGGCATGTTCGCCTTTGCATCTCCAAGACCTGGGATAGTAAGTACATAGAGCATCGAGAAATCACAGAGTGAGTATTTGTGCAACTGGAAAATAATCTTATTCTCTTATATTTCCTCAGCCTTTTCATTAAAAAAAAAAACTAAATACATGGTGGTCAATAGATGGGCTAATAATAATTTTTTTTTAAAGATTTTATTTATTTATTTGACAGAGAGACACAGCGAGAGAGGGAACACAAGCAGGGGGAGTGGGAGAGGGAGAAGCAGGCTTCCCGCTGAGCAGGGAGCCCGATGCGGGGCTCGATCCCAGGAACCTGCTTCTCCCTCTCCTTCTTCTCCTTCTCCTCCCCGCTCGTGCTGTCTTACTATCTCTGTCTCTCTCTCAAATAAATTAAGTCTTTAAAAAAAAAGATTTTATTGGGGCGTCTGGGTGGCTCAGTTGGTTAAGCGACTACCTTCGGCTCAGGTCATGATCCTGGAGTCTCAGGATCGAGTCCCGCATCGGGCTCCCTGCTCAGCGGGGAGCCTGCTTCACCCTCTGACCCTCCTCCCTCTCATGTTCTCTCTCTCTCTCTCATTCTGTCTCTCAAAATAAATAAATAAAATCTTTAAAAAATAAATTAAAAAAAAGATTTTATTTATTTATTTACTTATTGAGAGAGAAAGTGGGCGAAGGAGAGGCAACTGAGCCACCCATGTGCCCCTATGAGTGCTTTATAAAATAACTTTATTATAAGCACTCTATATTAATTCATTCACCAGAAAACCCGAGACACTTGTTAAAAATACAGATTTCTGGGCCCCATCTCAGAATTACTGAATCAGAATTTCTTTGGGGAGGGCCGAAGGAAATCTATTTTTAATAGGTGCCTCACACATTTCTTATGTTAAGTCAGCTTTAGGAATAATTGGCCTAACAGTACAGAGCAAAAGAAAGTTCATATGATATCACATATATTTTTCATTTTGAAGTTCATTGTTACATCATATTTATTATTCCATGATGTTCTATACATTTGCAAATAATCCTAGTGTAAGGCAGGGCTGATGATATTGGTTTCTCAGTCTATAAAACGCACAAATATTCTGTTAAATTGGAGAATTTAGAAGGCTTCACAACAATGTCTTTTATTGATACCTAACTATGACATCATCAAAGAAACAAACTGTTTTATGTTTTAGGTAAAAGAAGCTGATCAGCTTTATTAGCAAGTAAGGGTAAATTTATTAAACTTCCAAGTACTTTAAAGTCAGAATTTGACGACAAATTATATTACAACAAAGCATAATATCCTGCTGAATAATTATTCTTTACAAAGATTTGGAATAGAAATCCCCAATGAAATTTTATCATTCAAAAGTTAATTTCATACTTTCCAAAACCAAATCTAAATTCTGAACAACAATAAAGACCCACTAGAAGAACCTCCCCTACCCCTACGCTATTCTACAGTTTCATTATATAAACCCAGAAGAACTAACATAATCTGTTATTTTGCTCTAGGAATCAGCAGAGTAGCTATTACCTAACATCACATCTACACACCATTGGAAATATAAAGCATCACCAAGCATCCTATGTCAGGTACATTCTTAAAATGAATGTTCTACAGCGTCTCAGTTTCTTGCTTTCTCCTGCTTGACTATATATTATTTATGAAGCTTTCGTCGGAGAATAGGGAACATGTTTTACTCTATGTAGCTGTGTGTGAGGCCAGTATTAAAGATACCAGCTAGTTTTATTTAGGAAACATTATCCTAACAACAAAAGTGTATCTTTGTGATAAAAATGAATACATTTTCTATAAACTAATACTGAAAGGAATTATTTCTTAATCTTGGTAACGTGTTCTGCAGCCTAGCTATTCCAAGTGTGATGTCCTAGACCAGCAGTCTCGGCATCACCTTGGAGCTTGGAAGAAATGCAGAACTTGGGCCTCATCCCAAACCTACTGAATCAGAATCTGCAACGTGAACAAGATCCCCAGGGCCATCATATGAGAAGTACTGCTTTGTAATTTTTCTAAATCATTTGGGTCCCCTGGATTCAATCCCAGTTCTGGACTAATGCCCTGTATGACCTTGAGAAATCTACCTGGCTCCAAGGGCCAGAGCCACACTGTCCAATAGAACTTTTTGTGATAATGGAGAAGTTCCATACCCGTGCTGTCAAACATAATTACTGGTCACAGGGGCACTTGAAACGTTGCTATGGAGACTGGGGGAATTGAATCTTTTATTTAATTTTAATTAATTTAAATAGCACCATGTCATTATCGGACAGCACAGCTCTAGAGACCATTGATAAATAAAACCCCGTCCAGTTTACAATCTCTTCTAAAATCTTATCATTCTAGAGCCAGAAAAATAATTTAGAAAATCACATTCAGGACTGTATTTAAAACAAACATCTGCTGAGTACCTACTATGTGTCAAGTACTCAAGCCCCATCAAACAAACAAAATGAACACAACTAAACAAAATCCTATCCTCATGGCTTATAATCTTGCAGGGAGAGAAAGACAATAAAAATAAATACAATAGGTAAGTAAAATGTACATTATTAGGAAGTAATAAGGGTATGGAAAAACAGAGCAGATTAAGAAAGGGTTTAGAATGCTCGTGTGGGCATGAGGGTGAGCATTTATACATGAGGAGCTGCGAGGAGGTCACCAGAAGCTGACATTTGAGCAAGGACAGGAAGGAGATAGAAGTTAGCCATGTAAGTATCAGGGAAAGAATGCATCTAGAGAGAGCAAAAGCTACTTCAAGGTCCTAATGTGAGCAAGAGCTTGATGTGAATGAGGAACAGCAAAGAGTCCCAGGAAGCTGGATCTTGAGTGAGCCATGGCAGGAGGAATGGGAGAAGGAGTCAGAGAAGTCAAAAGGGAAACTGCAGGGATCAGAGGGTCACAGATCACGGAGGGCCTTCAGGACATTTACTCTGAGGAACCACAGTAAAGGAGTAACATGTCAGATCTTACATGTTTAAAAGATACCTGTGGCTTCATTCTTGAGATCATTTTACAAAGGTGCAAAAGCAGAAGCAGGGGGAATCGTTAAGATATTATTGCTGGATACCTGGCTAGAAATTATAGTGGTTTGCTTCACAGTGGTAGCTGTAACAAAGGTGAGAAGTGTTTGGATTCTCGGATAGATTTTAAAGGTAGAGCTATGGTACTGCATGAAATAGAAGAACGTAGTACGAGAAAAAAGAGAAGAGTCTAAATTGATTCCAAAGTTTTTGTCCAAGCAACCGGAAAAGTGCAATGGCCATTTAGTGAGATGGGGAGCACTCCGGGTGGAACAGGTTTAGGGAGAAATCTAAAGAGCTGAGCTTTTGACATGCTAACTTTGGGGTGCCTATTGCACATCCAAGTGGGGATGTATCACACAGATGGACGACGCAATTTGGAGTCCAGCGGGAACAGCCGGAGCTGGAGATACAGATTATAGAATCAATGGCATATTTGCCAGAAACTGGGTAAGATGACAAGGGCAGTGAGCAGACACAGAGGAGAAAAGAGGACCACTGACTGTTGAGAGTTCAAAGTTAAGAAGTAATTCAGAAAGGGAGGAATTAACAAAGAATCACAAAGGAAATATATGGTGTGGAAGGAGGAAAATCAAGAGACTATGGTATCCTTTTTTTTTTTTTTAAGATTTTATTTATTTGACAGAGGCACAGTCAGAGAGGGAACACAAGCAGGGGGAGTGGGAGAGGGAGAAGCAGGCTTCCCGCGGAGCAGGGAGCCCGATGCGGGGCTTGATTCCAGGACCCTGGGATCATGACCTGAGCCGAAGGCAGAGGCTTAACGACTAGCCACCCAGGAGCCCTGAGACTATGGTATCCTTGAAGCAACATGAAGAAAGTGTTTCAAAGGGAGAGAGTGATCGATTATGTCAAATACCATTGAGAAATCGAGTACATAATGTAAGAGTGAAAAAAATAACCATTAGATTAAGCAATATAAAGGTCAATGGTGACCTTTACAAAAGCAGTTACGGGGGAGAGGTAGAAGCAAAGCTTGATTAAAGTCTGTCCAAGAGAAAATGGGAAGAAGGGAAAGAAGGGATAGGAGTATAAGCTTTTGCAAAGAACTGGACTGTAAAGAGAGCAGAGAAAAGGAATACTAGCTGCAAAGGAAAATGCGGCCATACGAGGGTTTTTATTTCTCTTTATTTTGTTGCTTTTTCTTTTCTTTTTTTTTTTTTTAAAGAAAATAGCAATGGGGCTCCCAGTTGGCTCCCAGAGCACGTGACTCTAAATCTAGGGATTGTAAATTCCAGCCCCACCTTGTGTGTAGAGATTACTTACAAATAAAATCTTTAAGAAAATAAAAATGAAATAAGAAAACAGCAATAACAGCTGGTTTGTAGGCTGATGAGAAAGATCCAATAAAGGGAAAAATCAATGATATAGGACAGAGGTCAGTAAACTATTTGGCCCCTGGGCAAAATCTGGCCTAGTAACTGTTTTATACAGCCCATGAGCTATAAGTGAGCTACATTTCTAAGTGATTGAAATGACTGAATGATTGAAATGATTGAAATGACTGAATGATCTAAGTGATTAAAATGATCTGAATGACTGAAATATCTAAATAATTGAAAACAAATATCAAAAGAAGAGTAATGTATCACAACATAGGAAAATTATATCAAATTCATATTTCAGTGTCCGCAAATAAAGCTTTACTGGAACACAGCCATGCTCATCATTTATGCATTGTCTATGGCCACTTTTGTTCAACAGTAGCAGAGCTGAGGTGTGATAAGAGATCATATGTGACATTTTAATTGATTCCCACTGCTGCTCAGTGCACTATGAATCACAATGATAGTTATAACCTGACAACATTTCAAGTGCCCCGGGTGTTGTTGTAATGTGACATTTTATTATTTATTACCAATGTACATGTCAAAAGAAGATAAAATGGACTTCAAATGTCATGTTGAGAAAGCACTGTTGAGTGTGTATTATTTTGGTGCTGAATTAGGTGACAAAGCATTTTGTTTGTTAAGCACTAACACCACAGCTATTCTAAAAGAATACGATATTTGTCAACATTACCAGCCTAAGGACTCATCAAAATATTCCCAACTCAGAGGAAAACAATGGTTAGAAAACTTAGAAAATTTAAAGCAGAATTATCACATCACAGCCAAATATCTTCACAAAATGTAAAAACTGAAATCACTGTAGCCAAAGTGAAGCTTTCAAATGGCATATTTGTTAGACAACCAAGGAAAGCTGTTTACCAATTATAAGTTAACTAAATTATGTTATACTGCAGCTGCCAAAGACCGGTTTCTAGACCCTTAGCCTTATGGTGAGAACACTGTTCACAAACAGGTGAAGAAACTGGAAGCAAAATCAACAGTCAACTTAAAAACAAAGCAAATGATTTTGTTTTCCTTGGCTCTTTCTGTGTCAATAGATGGACAGACAAACACTCCTCAAGTGTTTATTGTCACTTGAGGAGTCAATGCTGAGTTTGAATTGATAGGAAAATTAGACTTTATGAATAGTCAGGTTGAGATTTTTCTGAATGAAGAGAATCATCTTTAACCATCTTTGGAAATCTGCTTTTGCTGAAAACTTTACAATAATTATCAATGAATTCAGCCTAAAATCACAGGAACTACAGCACTTAGATGCAGAAGTTATACTGCAGCAAAATCATTTTGACAACTAACATTTGAGTCACAAGTAATGTCAAATAGCTTATAAACTTTTCATACTATCAAAAGCTAAAACAAGAAGATCGCCATTCCCACACAAATTCATAGCAGATATATTTTTTGAACTCAAACTATAATTTCCAACACCATTTTTTGGATCTTGATGCAGTGCAAAGAAAATTTCCGTATTTCAAAATCCATGTAAGTCAATCACAAAAAAACACATACTGTATGATTCTGTTTATATGAAACAAGGAATCTATACAAATAGAAAGTAAATTAGTGGTTTCTTAGGACAGGGGGCATGGAGAAGATGTGGCAGAGAGTGACTGTTAATGGGTATGGGGTGTCTCTAAGAAGGAACTAAAATGTTTGAAAATTAGATAGTGGTAATGGTCTCACAACCCTGTGATACTAAATAACATTTAATTATACACTTTAAACAGGTGTACTGTATGACATACGAAATATATTTCCATAAAGATGTTTTTAAAAATGCATTGAACTATGCAATTTGAGGAGCTCCCTACCCTTAAGTTGGAAATAATTTGTAATGTGACATTCTAAAAGGTAAATATCAAGAGAAAAATCTAATAGAATGCTATAAAGGACTACCAAATAATGAATATGTATGCATGTTAGAGGGATGATATCAGTGTTTGGCAATACTTATCTGTGTAAAAAGATATTTTAAAGATGAAATATGTAAAGTCTCAGTACAGATCAGCTGTAACAGATGAATATTTGCAATTAATATTGACGACAGGGAATATTATGAACCCAATTAAGCAAAATCTTATCTCAAAAGAAAGAATTTTATTCCTCTTTACAGTAGATTAACTTATTTTTAAAATATCTTGATATTTAGGTGGACAAATTTTCCCTCCTTATTTATTCAAAATTTATTGTTAATCCCAAACCTTTATTTATTTATTTTTTTATTCACTTGAGAGAGAGAGAGAGCCCAAGCTGAGGGGCAGAGGGAGAGGGAGAAGACTCCACTGAGCAGGGAGCACAGGGCTTGATCCCTGGACGTGAGGACCATGACCTGGGCCAACAGCAGACGCTTAAACAACTGAGCCACCCAGGCACCCCCAAACCTTTATTTTCAATACATAAACCTGTTGATATACATTAAATGTATAGGTTAACCAGGAAAACTGACATCTTTAGACATTGCATCTTCCTACTCAATGGGATATATCTCTCCATTAATTCAGATCTTCTTTTATTTCCCTCAATGAGTAATATTTTCTGTATAAAGATCATGCATGCCTTTATATTTTCTTCTAGGAACCCGTTTGAACGTAATTTCTATTTCTCCTTGGTTCTGGCTGGTGAATAGTATACTAAGGTTTCTGTGGATTGCTCCTAAGACTAGTAAATCTACAAAAATGTCTTAATTGGTTCTAATAGTTTATCTCTGGATTCTCTTGGATACTCTACTTAGGTAATCTTACCCTCTAAAAATAAAGACTATTTATTCTCTTCCTTTCCAAACTATGTCTTTCTTTCTTCTATTGCATTGGCTAGGGTATCCTGCTACATAGTAACAGTGATAGCAAGAATCTTTATCTTTTTCTGCTTCTAAGTTTTCACCACTAAGTTTGATATTTAGTATAAGTTTTTGATCCATAAAAGCCTAATAAACATGTTATTTTTTATTTGAATGAATGCTCTTTCTTCATCTATTAAAATTATTATGTGGTTTCTCTCCTTCAAACTATTAATATGATCAACAATATGAAATAGATTTGTTGATGTTAAATAAAGGATATCAGCATTCCTAAGATAAATTCTTTTTTTTAAATTTTTTTAAGTTTTATTATGTTATGTTAATCACCATACATTACATCATTAGTTTTTGATGTAGTGTTCCATGATTCATTGTTTGCTGGAACACCCAGTGCTCCATTCAATACATGCCCTCTTTATACCCATCCCCAGGCTAACACATCCCCTCACCCCCCTCCCCTCTAGAACCCTCAGTTTGTTTCTTAGAGTCCATAGTCTCTCATGGTTCATCTCCCCCTCCGATTTTCCCCCCCTTCACTTTTCCCTTCCTACTATCTTCTTTTTTTTAACATATAATGTATTATTTGTTTCAGAGGTACAGGTCTGTGATTCAACAGCCTTACACAATTCACAGCACTCACCATAACACATACCCTCCCCAATGTCTATCATCCAGCCACCTCATCCCTCCCACCCCCACCACTCCAGCAACCCTCAGTTTGTTTCCTGAGATTAAGAATTCCTCATATCAGTGAGATCATAAGTCAATCAGAGAAAGATGATCTCTGATTGACTTATTTCGCTCAGCATAATACCCTCCCGGTCCATCCACGTCATTGCAAATGGCAGGATTTCATTCCTTTTGATGGCTGCATAATATTCCATTGTGTGTATATATATATATATATATATATATATATATATATATATATATATATACCACATCTTCTTTATCCATTCATCTGTTGATGGACATCTTGGCTCCTTCCATAGTTTCACTATTGTGGACATTGCTGCTATAAACATCGGGATGCACATACCCCTCCAGATCACTACATTTGTATCTTTGGGGTAAATACCCAGTAGTGCAATTGCTGGGTCGTAGCATAGCTCTATTTTCAACTTTTTGAGGAACCTCCACACTGTTTTCCAGAGTGGCTGCACCAGCTTGCATTCCCACCAACAGTGTGGCAGGGTTCCCCTTTCTCCACATCCTCTCCAACATCTGTAGATTCCTGACTTGTTAATTTTAGCCATTCTGACTGGTGTGAGGTGGTATCTCATTGAGGTTTTGATTTGGATTTCCCTGATGCTGAGGGATGTTGAGCACTTTTTCATGTGTCTGTTAGCCATTTGGCTGTCTTCTTTGGAAAAATGTCTGTTCATGTCTTCTGCCCATTTCTTGATTAGATTATTTGTTCTTTGGGTGTTGAGTTAGATAAGTTCTTTATAGATTTTGGATACTAGCCCTTTATCCGGTATGTCATTTGCAAATATCTTCTGCCATTCTGTTGGTTGTCTTTTGGTTTTGTTAACTGTTTCTTTTGCTGTGCAGAAGCTTTTTATCTTGATGAAGTCCCAATAGTTCATTTTTGCCCTTGCTTCCCTTACCTTTGGTGATACTTCTAGGAAGAAGTTGCTGTGGCTGAGGTCGAAGAGGTTGTTGCCTGTGTTCTTCTTTAGGATTTTGATGGACCCCTGTCTCACATTTAGGTCTTTCAACCATTTTGAGTCAATTTTTGTGTGTGGTGTAAGGAAATGGTCCAGTTTCATTCTTCTGCATGTGGCTGTCCAATTTTCCCAATACCATTTGTTGAAGAGACTGTCTTTTTTCCATTGGACATTCTTTCCTGCTTTGTCGAAGATCAGTAGACCGTAGAATTGAGGGTCCATTTCTGGGCTCTCTATTCTGTTCCATTGATCTATGTGTCTGTTTTTTTGCCAGTACCATACTGTCTTGATGATGACAGCTTCGTAATAGAGCTGGAAGTCTGGAATTGTGGTGCCACCAGCTTTGCTTTTCTTTTTCAACATTCCTCTGGCTATTCGGGGTCTTTTCTGGTTCCATACAAATTTTAGGATTATTTGTTCCATTTCTTTGGAAAAACTTGATGGTATTTTGATAGAGATTACATTAAATGTGTAGATTGCTCTAGGTAGCATTGACATCTTCATAATATTTATTCTTCCAATCCATGAGCATGGAACGTTTTTCCATTTCTTTGTGTCTTCCTCAATTTCTTTCATGAGTATTTTATAGTTTTCTGAGTACAGATTCTTTGCCTCTTTGGTTAGATTTATTCCTAGGTATCTTATGGTTTTGGGTGCAATTGGAAATGGGATCGACTCCTTAATTTCTCTTTCTTCTGTCTTGTTGTTGGTGTATAGGAATGCCACTGATTTCTGTGCATTGATTTTATATCCTGCCACTTTACTGAATTCCTGTATGAGTTCTAGCAGTTTTGGGGTGGAGTCTTGGGTTTTCCACATAAAGTATCATATCGTTTGCAAACAGTGAGAGTTTGACTTCTTCTTTGCCGATTCGGATGCCTTTTATTTATTTTTGTTGTCTGATTGCTGGGGCTAGGACTTCTAATACTATCTTGAATAGCAGTGATGATAGTGGACATCCCTGCCGTGTTCCTGACCTTAGGGGGAAAGCTCTCAGTTTTTCCCCATTGAGAATGATACTCACTGTGGGTTTTTCATAGATGGCTTTTATGATATTGAGGTATGTACCCTCTATCCCTATACTCTGAAAAGTTTTGATCAAGAAAGGATGCTGTACTTTGTCAAATGCTTTTTCTGCATCTATTGAGAGGATCATGTGGTTCTTGTTCTTTCTTTTATTAATGTATTGTATCACATTGATTGATTTGCGGATGTTGAACCAACCTTGCAGCCCAGGGATAAATCCCACTTGGTCATCCTTTTAATGTACAGTTGGATCCTATTGGCTAGTATTTTGGTGAGAATTTTTGCATCTGTGTTCATCAAGGATATGGGTCTGTAATTCTCCTTTTTGATGGGGTCTTTGTCTGGTTTTGGGATCAAGGTAATGGTGGCCTCATAAAACGAGTCTGGAAGTTTTCCTTCCATTTCTATTTTTTGGAACAGTTTCAGAAGAATAGGTATTAGTTCTTCTTTAAATGTTTGGTAGAATTCCCCTGGGAAGCCACCTGGCCCTGGGCTCTTGTTTGTTGGGAGATTTTTGATGACTGCTTCAATTTCCTTAGTGGTTATAGGTCTGTTCTGGTTTTCTATTTCTTCCTGGTTCAGTTTTGGTAGTTGATACGTCTCTAGGAATGCATCCATTTCTTCCAGGTTATCTAATTTGCTGGCATACAGTTGCTCATAATATGTTCTTATAATTGTTTGTATTTCTTTGGTGTTGGTTGTGATCTCTCCTCTTTCATTCATGATTTTATTTATTTGGGTCCTTTCTCTTTTCTTTTTGATAAGTCTGGCCAGGGGTTTATCAATCTTATGAATTCTTTCAAAGAACCAGCTCCTAGTTTCATTGATCTGTTCTACTGTTCTTTTGGTTTCTATTTCTTTGATTTCTGCTCTGATCTTTATTATTTCTCTTCTCCTGCTGGGTTTAGGCTTTATTTCCTGTTCTTTCTCCAGCTCCTTTAGGTGTAAGGTTGGGTTGTGTACTTGAGACCTTTCTTGTTTCTTGAGAAAGGCTTGTATTGCTATATACTTTCCTCTTAGTGCTTTGCTGCATCCCAAAGATTTTGAATAGTTGTGTTTTCATTTTCATTTGTTTCCATGAGTTTTTTTAATTCTTTAATTTCCTGGTTGACCCATTCATTCTTTAGAAGGATGCTCTTTAACCTCCATGTATTTGAGTTCTTTCCAACTTTCCTCTTGAGATTGAGTTCTAGTTTCAAAGCATTGTGGTCCGAAAACATGCAGGGAATGATCCCAGTTTTTTGGTACCGGTTGAGACCTGATTTTTGACCTAGGATGTGATCTATTCTGGAGAATGTTCCATGGGCACTAGAAAAGAATGTGTATTCTGTTGCTTTGGGATGGAATGTTCTGAATATATCTGTGAAGTCCATCTGGTTCAGTGTGTCATTTAAAGCCTTTATTTCCTTGTTGATCTTTTGCTTAGATGATCTGTCCATTTCAGTGAGGGGGGGTGTAAAAGTCCCCTACTATTATTGTATTGTTGTTGATGTGTTTCTTTGCTTCTGTTATTAATTGGCTTATATAATTGGCTGCTCCCATGTTAGGGACATAGATATTTACAATTGTTAGATCGTCTTGTTGGATAGACCCTTTAAGTAGGATATAGTGTCCTTCCTCATCTCTTATTATAGTCTTTCGTTTAAAATCTAATTTGTCTGATATAAGGATTGCCACCCCAGCTTTCTTTTGGTGTCCATTAACATGGTAAATGGTTTTCCACCCCCTCACTTTCAATCTGGAGGTGTCTTTGTGTCTAAAATGAGTCTCTTGCAGACAACATATCGACGGGTCTTGTTTTTTTATCCAATCTGATACCCTGTGTCTTTTGATTGGGGCATTTAGCCCATTTACATTCAGGGTTACTATTGAAAGATATGAATTTAGTGCCATTGTACTTCCTGTAAGGTGACTGTTACTGTATATTGTCTCTATTCCTTTCTGGTCTATGTTACTTTTAGGCTCTCTCTTTGCTTAGAGGACTCCTTTCAATATTTCTTGTAGTGCTGGTTTTGTGTTTGCAAATTCCTTTAGTTTTTGTTTGTCCTGGAAGCCTTTTTTCTCTCCTTCTATTTTCAATGACAGCCTAGCTGGATATAGTATTCTTGGCTTCATATTTTCTCAGTTAGAGCTCTGAATGTATCATGCCAGTCCTTTCTGGCCTGCCAGGTCTCTGTGGATAGGTCTGTTGCCAATCTAATGTTTCTACCCTTGTAGGTTATATATCTCTTCTCCCGAGCTGCTTTCAGGATTTTCTCTTTGTCTCTGAGACTTGTGAGTTATACTATTAGATGTCGGGGTGTTGACCTATTTTTATTGATTTTGAGGGGGGTTTCCTGTGCCTCTTGGGATTTTGATGCCTGTTTCCTTCCCCAAATTAGGGAAGTTCTCTGCTATAATTTGCTCCAATATACCTTTTTCCCCTCTCTCTCTTTCTTCTTCTGGGATCTCAATTATTCTAATATTGTTTCATCTTATGGTATCACTTATCTCTCGAATTCTGCCCTCGTGATCCAGTAGTTGTTTATCTCCTTTTTCTCAGCTTCTTTATTCTCCATCGTTTGGTCTTTTATATCACTAATTCTCTCTTCTGCCTCATTTATCCTAGCAGTTAGAGCCTCCATTTTTGATTGCACCTCATTAATAGCCTTTTTGATTTCGACTTGGTTAGATTTTAGTTCTTTTATTTCCGTTTCTCTAATATCTTCCATGCTTTTTTCAAGCCTAGCTAGTATCTTTATAATCATCATTCTGAACTCTAGTTCTGACATCTTACTAGTGTCCACATTGATTAGGTCCCTGGCAGTCAGTACTGCCTCTTGTTCTTTTTTTTTGAGGTGATTTTTTCCATCTTGTCATTTTGTCCAGAGGAGAATACATGAGTGAGAGAACAAAATGCTAACAGGGTAACAACAACCCCAGAAAAATATACACTAAACAAATCAGAAGAGACCTGAAACCATGAGAAAAGAAAGGGAAAGAAAGAAAAAAGAAAAAAAAAAGAAAAAGAGAAAAGAGAAAAAAGATTAAAAAAATATGATCAAATATGGTCAGGCTGGTGCATAGATCAGTGCCACACACTAGATTTTGGGCATATTTTGGTCTGTTAGAAGAATGTGCCTCCCAAAATTTTATAGAAAGAAAAACTTACATATGTATAAAAATAAGGGTAAATATGATGAAGGGATGGAATATGACTGTAAAGATGAAAATTATAAAAGATTTTATAAAAGGAATTGATAAAATAGGAAGTTGGTGGAAAAAAGAAAGAAGAGGAATTAAAAAAAAAAAATGGGAGAGGGCACCTGGGTGGCTCAGTTGGTTAAGCGACTGCCTTCGGCTCAGGTCATGATCCTGGAGTCCCTGGATCGAGTCCCGCATCGGGCTCCCTGCTCGGCAGGGAGTCTGCTTCTCCCTCTGACCCTCTCAACCCTCCCTTCTCTCATGTGCTCTCTCTCTCAGTCTCTCTCTCTCAAATAAATAAATAAAATCTTTAAAAAAAAAATGGGAGAGAATGTGATGAGGCAGGAGACTAGAAGAAAGCCATACACTAGAGATTTAGGGTATATTTTGGTCTCTTAGAAGAAACTGTATCCCAAAATTTTAAAGAGAGAACAATTTATATATATATATATACCAAAAATAAGGTTAACTACTATGAAGGGATAGAATATGACTCTAAAAATGAAAAATAAAAAAGATTTTTTTAAAAAGGGATTGATAAGATGTTGGTTGAAAAAGGGAAAAAGAAAAATTTAAAAAAAAAGAAAATTAAAAAATTAACTTTGAAAGTCTAAAGAATCAGGGGAAAAAAGCCATGAATTCTATGTGCTGTATTCCCCTAGTGCTGGTGTTCTTCCGTTCTCGCCGATCGGTAAACTTGGTCTTGGATGGCTGTTCTTGCTGATCTGGGGGAGAGGCCTGTCGCAGTGATTCTCAAATGTCTTTGCCAGAGGTGGAATTGCCCCGCCCTTGCCGGTCCGGGCTAAATAATCTGCTTGGGTTTGCTCTCGGGAGCTTTTGTTCCCTGAAAGCGTTCCGTACAGCTTTGGAGGACGAGAGTGAAAATAGCGGCCTCCCAATCTCTGCTCCAGAGGAGCTGAGAACTCGGGGCCCTGCTCCTCAGTGAGTCCCCAGAGAAAAAGCAGTCAATCACTCCCATCTCCCTGGTCTCCAGCCGCACTCTGTGCTCACCCGGCCTGTGACTGAGGGTTTCTATCTCTGGCATCTGACCCCGTGTGGAGTCTCCAAACCCAGCAGATCTCTGCAGTGCGCTCCCGCACTGCTCCTCCCAGGGGAGGAAGGGGAGTCTCCCCAGATCTGCCGCTTGTTGGGTCCCTGCTGGAAGAGCAGTGGCCTGACTGTGCTGCAGATCACAGTTTATGGCAACCCCGAGCTGAGAGCCCGCTCCTCAGCTCTGTCTCTGTAGCCGGCTTCCCCTCTCCGATACCTGGGAGCTCTGCCACACTCAGGCACCCCTGATCTTTCTGTGACCCCAAGGGTCCTGAGACCACACTGTCCCAGCGAGGGTTCCATGCCTGCTTAGTCACTGGAGCAACGTCCCTCAGTGGAGCAGACTTCTAAAAGTTCCAATTTTGTACTCAGCGGCTCTATCACTTGCCGGTAGCCGGCTGACAGAGGCTCCCTCCCCCCACGGTCTATCTTCCCGAATATCACCTCAGATTCACTTATCCGCAGGTACTACCTTCCGGAAAGTGGTTGCTTTTCTGTTCAGAGAGTTGCTGCTATTCTTTTCTTCGATCTTCTGTTGAGTTCATAGGTGTTCAGAATGGTTTGATTCCTATCTAGTTGAATTCCCGGGACCAGACGAAATTTAGGTCTCCTCCTCCTCTGCCATCTTGCTCCTCCCCCTAAGATAAATTCTCTTGATCGTGATGTAAGAGTGGCTTTTTTAAAATGCATCTGCTGAATTTTATTTGCTAGCATTTTATTTAGGATTTTAAAAATTAGTATTAATGAGGGAAATAGAACTACAATATTCTTTTTCTTGTTTTTGTATTTTGCAATTCTGCCTTTATGAAACTCATACTAGCTTCAGAATATAAACACTTTGTGCAATGTGCAAGCTTTCAGATACACCAACCCATTAAGTGTCTTTTCCAAGAGTTATATGGTTATTACAGGCAAAAACTGAAACTCAGATCTTCTAACTCCAAGCCTCTTTTTACTGTCCAGTAAGTAAGCACTGCAGTTGAAAAAGGTCCACAAGGCACTGGAGGAAACTAATTAATCTTACTGGGAATGAAAGATCACCATTACACACCTCCCCCCCCTTACAAAAGTGAAGGTTATCATGGAAGACAGACTAGAATGACCAGTATGAGTATTAATATTTCTTACTGGTCATCTCTGTTCAGGTAAATGTGTGACTGGAAAGAAGGTAGCTTGGATACATTGATGTCTACCTCAAATTAGATGACCTCTAAGGTTCTTTCCAGCACTGAGAGTGCAGGACTTAAATCCAGTAAACCACTACTCACTCTCTAAATTTACATTTGTCCTGGCCATATTTCAGCTGCTACCTCAGTCTTCTAATTTTTGTGCCTTCCTCTCCATACTAAATAGACATGACTGTTCAGAGCTCTAGCCCAATGCCTTGAGTATCATGAAAAGCAAATAACCATCATAATTGGACAGACTCTAGCTCCTGAGACATAAAAACCTTTCAAAGTTAGTGGCTCTAAACCTTTTTTGGGGTAATGGCATGAAAACTCAACAAATGTTATGGAGCTACTCACAACAGAAGGATTTTGCATAAGATTTAGGGCATTTATAACCATTCTGAAGACAATCTACAAACTGGTAAGATTACCAAGTCAAGAACTCCTACTTGGGATGAACAAGGAGGCTGAAGCAGTGAACAGGAAATATACAGAAAGCATTTTTTTCCCTTTGAAACAAAATACTCTAAAAAGTGGACTTCTGTGACAGTTACATCTACTTCTTCCCTTTTGTCACTGACAGCAACCTGCTAGCCAAGGAAAGATGAATGACTTCCCTTCACAGTTCTTCAGTCTCACTCAAAGATAACATCCGAGTAATGCAAACCCATTTCCATTCTTCTTATCAGAAACCTAGTAAATTACTCTCACATACCATAATGGCATCAACTTGGGACATTTTTTTTCTGTATAAATATATCAATGATGTAGCCAGTGTAACTTGGGAAACAAGGGTTTGCATATCATATAGAAAATTTTTAAAAGTTTTAGAGTGTAGGTACATAAGTAAAACAATTGTTTGTTTTCAGGTAGGACCTACCATGGCATCATATGTAAATATATTACTAACGATAGTCTGTAAGATGGTAATGGCTATAAATTATTACATAAAGGTGTTATTTATACAAAATGCAATGCAGGAATACTTTTTTGGTTGGTTGAGGATGTGGTTTAGACTATGGGATTTTTCCATAAAATGGGTATCAACCACATTTTTGCTATAGAAAATACTAAAGTGTCTATAAAGTGAAATAAACATTGAAAAATATTTTGTATTACTTTATGAACTAGCTTCTATTTTTCAATAAAATAAGTACTTCTGAGGAAAAAAAATGTTAAAGTGTTGAGATCCCAAAATCAAATCCCATTCCTACTTATAGAAGAAAAATAGTGAATTCACTTTGAAGTGATTTGATTCTTGAAGATTAATATGGGGGGGGACAGTTAATAATAATAATATTTCAATTTTATTGAGTTGTTATAATGCTTTATTTCAATAAATAAGGCATTATAAACTTACTGAATATTCTAAACATAAAACATAAAGTCTAATTTTTAAATTACTTTACCTTTTCTCAAATTGTTTTATAAACATTGAAGCACTCTGACACACTACGAAGTATGACTATTCACCC
This sequence comes from Neomonachus schauinslandi, assembly GCF_002201575.2. Classification (NCBI taxonomy): domain Eukaryota; kingdom Metazoa; phylum Chordata; class Mammalia; order Carnivora; family Phocidae; genus Neomonachus; species Neomonachus schauinslandi. The sequence goes on from NC_058410.1 coordinate 38,375,169, forward strand.
TATCTAATTTGAAAATATTTTAAATTTAGTAAAGACTACTGTTCCATAAATTACTTTTATCAAGTGGTAAGAGTTAATGGAGAGATGACTGAAAAACCTGCCATGATACAAATGTAAAGGGTGTATATTCTTCTAACATCTAGGCAACCTGTACATGAAAGAAATCAAATCTATTTTAAAGATAAATACTTGAGGTTTTCTCATAATCTTTTAAATAAAATCACATCAATATTTTAAGACTTCAACTGAAATATTTCTGGTTTTACGGTCAATAACAGTGTCATTAGAGGAAACACTTCAGGATGCTCTGAAATAAACAAATGAAAGTATAGGCCCAGGAGGAACTCAGTTACTCAGCATAAAATCAACAAAGCCAATCTTTGTTTAAGTAGTTGCTTTCTCAGTGTACTCTTACTGAAAACAAGGAAAAGGGCAGACACAATCAAAATAAAACAGCATTGCCTGGGTGAGCCCCAACCCCGGGCCTTTCCCATTAAAGGTAGAGGAAGTGGGACTGACACTGAAAGAGAACACTGTTACGAAAACAAGAATTAGAAGAGATGAGCATGTGTAACAAGATAGGAATTGACTGAGGAAGCACATGACAGTTATTCAAATCAACTTTTGAAAAGTAAGGACAAGAACTAAGTAGAATGACCAGAGAGTTCTAATAACTTCCTCTTAGAATTGAAGGTTGACCAGTAAGATCTCTATGATCTATGGGAAAGTGGGGTATGAGTTCCTGTTTGTTTTACATAATGATGAAAGCAAACAAATTGAGCAAAGATTAAAAAGAACAAAGTGTAAAAAGTTAACAGAGGACAACTCAATTTCCTTGATAAATTGATTCTAATAATCAGTAAAATAACAACTATAGACACCTATTCAAGAGATATTTTCATATTTTTTGATCGGTGAGTTTTTACATGGTGTTTTTGGAACCAAACATTTAAGACCAACCAACCAAACAAACAAACAAATCCATCCCAGACAGGTAAATTGTGAAAAGGAATCAAGTTGAACACAGGTTAATCCAATGCTGCTTGAAGATAAAGACTGTAGCTGATGCATGGAGTTGTACAACTTGGGGCTTCTGAATAGTAAGGCTGTAAGGACAGGCATGACATTCTGTTGTGCCAAAGGCAATGCACTCCCAAACCCTGTAAAGGCAAACCCTGAGAAGTGATAGAATAGGAGACAGAACCATCTCCAGTGTTGGCACACTTGTTCAAACCACTGTCATCTCTGCTCTGGATGACTACAATTGCCTCCAACCCACCTCCCTGCTGCTCTTCTTGCCACCCCACCCCTCAAACATAATTCATTCTCCACATAGAAGCCAGAATGTTTATAAAGCATTCATTGTCATTTTACACTTCTACCAAATGGTCCAGTGACTTCCCATCACACTTGGAACAACACACCAATTCCATAGCCGGGCAACACAACTCTACATGATTTGCCTGCATCTACCTCTGAACCATTTCTAAGCAGGCTCCCTTGGCTCTCTGTTCTTGAAACAGAAGGACACTGGGACCCTCTCTGCCTATGGTGCTCAGCTCTGTGCTAAGGTCTTTGTTCTGCTGACTCTTGCTCACCATTCAGCTCTCATCTCTCCACCATATATAATTGCCATACTATCCATCTGAACTTCTCTCTCTAGTCATGGTGGCTTGCACCCCCTCTCCATTTCCACAGGAGTGTTTCTGAGTGTATAGGCGTGCTTGCTCACTCCACCAAGTGGAGAGATGCCCTACCTCTAACCTCCTTCTCCTCTCCCTATGCATCAAATACTATTTTTTAAACAATAGCCAAGTTCAAACTTTTTCTATTCCTATAAACACAGCTTTCTCTTCCTAGAACCACTTAAGTCAACAATCAGCATCACATGATTTAGTCATAAACATTCCTTAATCTTTGCCTGGAGAGCTTATTTTTCACCTACTGAATTTCTAAACTTGCCACAAGGACAGATCACAGACTACTTATGGGGATACATTGTCACTTCTCATAGTGATTAGCAGAGTGCTAAGCAAATATTCTGTGTCTGTAAATATTTTTAATAGAATAAGAGTACTCTAGCTCCCTCCTCCCCTTTGATTCCTTTAAACCCAACTGAATACTAGAGAACCGATCTTTATAGCTTGACCACAGTGAAAGAAAGTCTTGGCCAGTGGAAAAGATTTCTCAATGTAAACATCTCTGTAACTCACTGATCTATTGGAACATGCATTTTAATTTGTTTTTCCATAAGTGGTGATGAGATAAATAGTAATTCTTCTATCTTGTTTCAGCCAGTCTTATGTTCAGAAGCAGTCAATTTATGATATGACTGTGCAGAGCTAAGGTAGTTTATGGCCACACATCAGCACATCATTAACCAGCCTGTGAGGAGACTGCCGGCTTGGTCTTGGCCTCATGAGCACCCTGAGCAAACAAATAGGGCTCTGTCCATCCATCTAGATTATAACAAGCCAAAAGGACATTTGAACAAAATAATCCAAAAGTTCCAATGAATATTTTAGCATCTTCATTTTATTTTTTAGTTAATGATATAAAACATCTTAATAAAAATATTAATAATTGTGAAAGGAATATGTTAGAACTAGCTTCCTTATTTTTAAAGATCTTCATTTAGCACTGGGTGATACTGGTGCTCTAAGGTCTGTGTTCAATTTATTTTGATACACTGTCTAATGACTGCCAGAACTGAAAAAACACCTCCACATGGATATAGAGATGCAAAAAAATGCAGTCGCTTTATTTACTAAATCATTATACTTATTTTTGTGTCTCATCTACCAATTATACAAAGAATGGTGCTGAAATTCACATAATAGATTTATATCTTCCCTAATATCAATTAACTATTCTTACAACTAATCAGAAAATGATAAATTTTTAAACAAATGGGTTAAAAACTCTGAAACAATTCATTTGGATGAATTTTAAGTGGGATAGAAAATTGTTTCCTAGTTTTTAAAGTTTGTGGATATGCTTTTTAAAGAAAAAAACATATCTGAACAAATAGTATTTTTTCAAAAATCCTGAAATCTAAAAAAAAAAAAAAGTAATGGGATAAATTACTATTCTTTCAAGTGTTCTCTTTCCCAACATTCCTTCTGAGCTCTCCCTTCTTCTTTTTTTTTTTTTTTTTTTTTTTAGATTTTATTTATTTCTTTGAGAGAGAGAGAGCAGGAGCGGGGAGGAGAGGGAAAAGCAGGCTCCCCTCTGAGCAGAGACTCCGATGTGGGGCTCTATCCCAGGACCCTGGGATCATGACCTGAGCCGAAGGCAGACACTTAACCAACTGAGCCACCCAGGCGCCTTCCCTTCATCTTAAAAGCTCTCCCTTCATCTTAAGGGTGAAGCCTCAATGACTCATAAGGTGGCATTAAAAACTAGCAACTGGGGGCGCCTGGGTGGCTCTTTTCAAAGTGTATCTTTCACAACAAGGAGGAGGAAAAAAGATAACATAAGAAAATAAAAAAAAACACTGAAGTTAAGGGTAAAACTAGTTTCAAGCAGGATTAAATGAGAACTCTTGGGATTGCACCTGTCATTTCCCACCATGGACCTCTCTGGCTGGAGAATTTCAAAAAACAAAACAAAACAAAACATACTCTGTAGAGAACTATGTGAAGAAATTCACTTTCCTCACCAAGGTCAGATGTTTACATAAAAGAGGTACACTAAGAGCAGGCCGTATCAAAATCACTTCTGATTTGATCCTACAGCTCTACTTAGACATAAACTAATTAACCAAACAGGGAATATCAGAAAAAAAATGGTATCGTCAAAGGAAACAAAATGCTGGTAAAATATTATGAGCAATTGCTTTATTTTACCTGCTGTTTAAAATTTTTAAGTAACCAGAGGAAAAGGCTGCAGTGATTTAACTTGCCACATACAACTCAGAGCTAAAGAGCTTCAGGAACACTGAGTATGGCCAATAATCATGTGAGGAAATAAGGCAAGAATCAACACCACAAAAAGGGAAGTAATTTGCTAGGTAGCCTATAATTAGCCTCTGAATCTTACAGTAGAGAATATTATTGAGGCAAATAGCTTAGGAAGATTTAAAAAGGGATTAGTCGTTCACATGAATGAATAAGCCCAGAATTTAGTTACCTGAGCCAGAGGGGAAAAAAAGGCACATCATAAAAGCTATCTAACCCTTCTGTTTCAGGGTATGCAGATCCTCAATCCAGAAGAGATTTCTGAGAAAAATATTTATGCTACTGGAAATTTGGAAATTATTAACCAAATGATAAAATTACCCAAGCTAGAATATCACAAACAACAAATATCCAACGGCGGGCCAATTTAGCAAAGATTAACTAGGGGGGCACCTGGGTGGCTCAGTCGGTTAAGCGTCTGCCTTCAGCTCAGGTCATTATCCCAGAGTCCTGGGATCGAGTCCCACGTCTGCTCAGCGGGGAGCCTGCTTCTCCCTCACCCTCTGCCACTCCCCCTCCTTGTCTTGCTCTCTGTCAATAAATAAATAAGATCTTAAAAAAAAGAGATTAACTAGGCTGGTCAATTCTAAGGTGTCATTAGAAATAATATTATTTCTGTATAGGAAGTGCCTGATCTACAAAAAAATATGTTACATCAACTGTTTTTACTCAGAAAGATACTTAACTTTTTCAAATAATAATTAAACCATTACTGAAGCTAAAATTTTCATATAATGGAAAGGAAATGATATAGAATAATTTTAACTGGGGTATATAATCAGAATAACTAGAAGCTGATCCTGATTGGGAGATATTTCCATTACAATGGAATTACCTAAAATATTTAATTTTAAAAGAGAAAGGCTTCTACAACAAAAGTTTTGCTTAAAACTAAATAAAGCTCTACTATTAAATTATTCAAGAATAAAGCATGAAAACACAACACCAAAACATATTAATCAAAATAATGATATGAGTTGGAAATATTTGATAAAATGATCCATTAAGACATTAAATTAAAAAAAAAAACAAATTAAACTTCAGCTTAAAAGATTTACTACCTAAATTGACAACATTTTTTATTTTTGTCTGAAGCAGTGTGATGGTTTAAAACTGTGGCCTAAATTCCTTCACACTTGCACAAAAAAAGCTGGGGTCTAAGTTCTTTCCTCTTGAATCTGGGCAGGCCTGTGACTGCTTTGCCAAGTGACACTGAATGACTTCCAGAGTTAGTGCAGAAAAGATCATGCAGCTCCCACCTGGCTGCCTTGAGACTCTGGCTCCAGGGGATGCCAGACCCCATGTCAGAAGCCTGCTGCCCTAAGACTAGCACTCCAGCAAGGCCACGTGCAGGAACTCCTGTTGATAGCCCCAGCTGAACTCCCTGACAGCCACGTGAGTGAGCGGACATCTGCCTATAGCCTCATGAGAAACCCCGAGTGTGAACTGACCAGCTGAGCCCTTCCCAAATTTCTGACTGATATGTCATGATCAAAATAAAATGGTTGTTTTCAGTCCCTAGGTTCTGGAGGAATTTGTTAAGCAGGGGACACAGTAACCAGAATAGGTCCTATAATTAAAGAAGTACCTCTGTGATAGATGGGTTGTCAGGATAGACTCAGGCCACAGCATTCCACTGCACTCAAAGTTTAAACATACGGTGGAATAAGGTACCAAAAATTCAGGTTCAAATATTTACCTTATTTTTCCACCAACATACACCTATTATAATTTACTTTCAATCATTCACTCAGCCTTTTAACAAATATTTATTGAGAACCTACTCTATCCTGGGCTCTGTGCTAAGTGCTAGTTGTAAACACAGCTTAAAGAATAGGGGTTTTGGGGGCAGAAAATTAACCAAACATCAAATCATCACTTAGACATACAATTACAAAAGGGGATAAAAATACAATGGCAGCAGAGGGAAAAGGACTCTAAAAGCATTAACGGCAGACTGAGTCTGGAGACTTAAGGAAGGCCGAGCTCTGAAGGACAAGGAGAGATTCACTCACCGAGGCAAAGAGAGAGGAGAGCTGGAAGGGAGAAGGCACTGATGAGCAGAGCAGAGGCCAAACGGCAGCAGTGTTATGAACTGAGATCTTTACAGAGAGCAATGGGAAGGAAGGGCTTCCAGGTTTTTAAGCAAGATAATGAAATATCGAGATTTTCATTTTAAAATATCATTTTAGCTATCTATCGCAGTATTTCATATATTGACAACACCAGCCTCCAGTGTATTAATTATTTATGGAGTAACTAAATAAGTCCACTCCACAGATATTCATTTCATGCCTCCAACATGCCAAGAACTAAGAAACTAATCAGGAAGAAAGACTGTCTCTACATACATCAAGCTTTACAGTCTAAAGGAACATAGAGCAGGAAATGGGCAATTTATATACAGTGAAATAAGAATCTTACTATAAGTACAGAGGGTTGTCAAATATTGAAAGGATGCTTAATCCAGATATAAGGAGTCCAGAAGAATTCCCAAAGGAGATGTCTAAGCTGAGACTAGAAGAATCAGTAAGTGTGAAAGGTAAGCAGAATTAGGGGAATAAGGAAAAAATCAGATCCCCCTGAGACAGAATCTCATGTCACTAAAGGTAAAGGCTCATAATTAAGAGAGTCACAGAGTGTTCAAGGAACAGAAAGAAGTTTTACATGGGTGTACACTTAGAGGGGAGTGGTAAACGAGAGTGTGATCACTCAGGCACATGTAAACTCTCTTTAGATTCTATTCTAAAAGCAAGAGGCAGACACTGAAAGGCTAACAAGGGGAGTGCCAAGACCTGTAGAGCATCTTATAAAGAACCCTCTGGCTATATAGTGTGGAGAACAGATGGGAAACAGTCAAGATTGAACACTGGGACCAAGTGAGAAGCTGCTGTTGGAATCCAGGATAGAAGTGGTGGAGGCCTCAGCAGGGAAATGTCAGGAGAAATGGAGAAAAGTAGGAAAAAGGATAAAATTATTTTCAGGAGGTAAAATTGAGAGGACTTGATGATTAATTAGGTGTGAGAGGTGAGGGAGAGGAAGAACTCAATGATGACTCCCAAGTTTCTGACCTGGGTACAACCGATGGAAAAGGGGAACCCCAAAGGAGGAGCAGGGCTTTAGGGGTGCGGGAAGGAAGATGAGAAAAAGGAGAGGTAGTTTTGAGTTTAAGGTGGCTGTGGCTGGGACATGCAAGTGGAAATGGGCAGGAGAGAGATGGCTATATGGTGCTGAAGGTGAGAAGAGCAATTCAGGCTAGAGAAAAAGATCTGGAAGTCAAGAGCACATAGGTGTTACTTGAAAGAGTGGCTGAGCTCGTCCCACTAAGAGCAGATCGTGTGAACAGAGAGGGGGTTAGGCTAGGACCAGGCAGACACCAATGTTAAAAGATGGTAATACAAGAGAAAGCTCAAATGGAAACAAAAGGAATGGCCAGAGAGTTAAGAAGAAAACAGGTGAGTATGTTGCCATTAAAACTTGACAGTAAGTTAAATTATAGCTTTTTTTAACTCAATTTCTCTTGATTTTCTTACATGAAGATGAGGCTGGGTTTGGTAGAAATCTCTCTCTGGACCTGGGCAAGAGTCCTCCACTTCCTCAAAACATGTGATTAAGTTTCTTCTCCTTCTTGGACTAGAAGCCTTGTGATTTTGTACAATACAGATATAAATTTAAAAGAAAAACGAAACAAATATATTTAGGTTACAAATAAGATAATAAATGTAAACAATGTGAAAAGGCCATGGATTTTAGAGCCAAATGGACCTGATCTGAAATCCCACTTCCGCCATTTCTCAGCTATGTGATTTAAGGCAAGTTATTCAATCTCTCTAACCTTGAGTTTTACTGTGTAGCATTCCACTATCTGCAGCATAGAAATGGAGCTGTTCCTATTTTCTCAAACCCACTCTAATCAGAAAGCCAACCCCACCAGTGCCAATGAAAACAGTACTGTTCATGGTTGCAAATAACCTCCTTGTTGGGGAAATCGATGGTCAATTTCAACCCTCATCCTGCTGTAATTATCAGAAGCATTTGACAAAGATGATTAGTCCTTCTTTTTAAAACACCATAATGGTTTGCTTCTGGGTAACCACTCTACCTTGGTTCTCTTCCTGCCTACCTGGCCCACTCCCTTTTAGACTCTTTCCTGGTTCCTTCACGTGTCTGGGGTTCCATATTAGTCTATGTCCAGACTCAGCCCTCCTTCCCTATCTGCTATCACTCCCCAGGTGACCTCATCTAGGCTCATGGCTTTAAATATCATCTACATGCCCCGAGTGTTCAAATGTGTATCTTTTGTTCAGATCTCTCTTCTGAATGCCAGACGCCAACTGCCTACTCAACACTCCTTCATGAATGTCTAAACAGCTTTTCAAACTTAGCACGAACTCTTGATTCTCCCTAAGTCTAGTCCTCCTACAGTATTCCTCATCGTATTAAATGGCAACCCCATTCTTCTAATTACTTTGGCTCAAAATCTGAGTCATCCTTGGCTCTTTTTCTCTCATCCCACACTCAATGATCAGCAAATTCTGTCAGCTCTATTTTCACGATATATTCAAAATTCAACCAGCTCAAGCCATAGTCACCTCTATCACCTTACTCTGAACTGTACCATCTCTCTGGCTTATTGCCATAGTCTTTTGACTTTTTAAATTTCATTCTTGACTCCTATAGTATATTCCCTACAAGAGCCACAGTAAATCTCTTTTAAAGGTTGTTATATCTGGTTAGCTCAAAATCTTCTTATAGTGCCTTATCTCGCTCAAAGGAAACACAAATTCTCTATGGTCCTAAAGCCTTATCTGACCAGCTTTCCCACTTCTGCTGTTTTCCTCTAATCATTCCCCATTTCATTCCCTATGCTTCAGCCACATGGACCCCTTTTCCATTCCTGGACCACCCCCAAGCATGTGCCGGTCTCTGGAACTTTACACTATTTCCTCAAATACCCTCATGGTTTGTTCCCTTACCGCCATCATGAAGATCTCTATTCAAAGGTCACCTTGTAAAATCCTCCCTGACAACTACCCCCCCCAATTGTAAATATATGAAGAACAATCTCCTCCCCACTATTTCTTTTCACCCTTCTATTGTCTCTTTCTCCATAGCCCTCATTATCCCCTAATATACTAAGTTAATTATTTTATTCTCTAGCTTCCCCCAGCCTAGTATATAAAGTCCATGAAGCCAGGGACTTTATCTGTTTTAGTTCTCTGAATCCCCAACACCTACAACAGTGCCTGGTATATAACAGGTATTTAATATATAAGTGAATTAAAATTAAATAATAAAACGTGTATAAAGTGTTTAAAATATAGATGTTCAATAAATGGTTGTTCTTATTATTTGTGGAAACTTAAAAACTCAAGGGTAATTACCCCAAAATTGATAAGGCAAATAGCACTGATAAAGTGGAAAGAGAATGACATACTTCAGGAATTATTTTCCTGTAGACATTGAATTTTTATTTTAAGACATAATTTGATTTGGGAATGTCATTTAGCTTATCATATGAAACTCTTCTGACAAAGTGAATTTGAACAAAATAAATGAATTTTTAAAATATTATAAATTTACAGATTTGCCATAATGTCATGAATGATCCAAAACAAACCTAGCAAAGTTATATTTTCTTTTAAGGAAAGGTAAAAATATTTTGGAAGGAGCAAGCTATTTAATAATATTCTATTTCCAACAATTAGAGCTCTGAGAAATATGTATATTAAGAAATAAATAATGGATGAATCTATTACTCTGGAATAAATATAATAGGAGGAATTGTAATGTGTTTCCTAAATGGTAAGATGGTGTTCCAGAATTGGTTTAATAAAATCCTCCCAGAAAGTATGAAGAAGGGACCCATAGTTGTCTGGCAACATAAAAGCTTATTTATACCACCAGATAAAGCTGAGAAAGAAATACTGCGCATAATTTAGAAGGCTCTAAGATGGCTCCTTGAGGGAATTTAATGCATTTATAGAGTATCTCATGGTTCTTGGCCTACTGGTACCCAAGAGATGTTTGTTATATGCATAAATGGTACACTAATACATGAATACATTAATTATAAGAAACTACCACTCAGGTGTCTGTCAACAGTGCCCATGACGAACTCTTAATAAAAAGCTGGGAGCTTAGGGGAGCTTGGGTGGCTCAGATGGTTAGGCGTCTGCCTTCGGCTTGGGTCATGATCCCAGTGTCCTGGGATCGAGCCCCGTGTCAGGCTCCCTGTTCAGTGGGGAGCCTGCTTCTCCCTCTCCCTCTGCTGTTCCCTCCACTTGTGCTCTCTGGCTCTATCTCTCTGTCAAATAAATAAATAAAATCTTTTAAAAAAAAAAAAGCTGGGAGCTTAAGTCCAATGCTCTTCTTTTTCTCTCACATCAGGAGTAAGGAAGAGACTTCCAGTATAAAAACTGAGCTCTAGGGCACCTGGGTGGCTCAGTCGGTTAAGCGACTGCCTTCGGCTCAGGTCATGATCCCAGAGTCCTGGAATCGAGCCCCGCATCGGGCTCCCTGCTCGGCGGGAAGCCTGCTTCTCCCTCTCCCACTCCCCCTGCTTGTGTTCCCTCTCTCGCTGTCTCTCTCTCTGTCAAATAAATGAATAAAATCTTTAAAAAAATAAAAATAAAAATAAAAGCTGAGCTCTACTTTAGAAAGTAAAAAAAAATCACCACTCTAAAGGTTTCAACTGCCGCCTTGGGTAAGTAGTACTACACGTCCTGTTATTTGCGATCCCTGAGGCAGTGGAGCACAATGCCGGGTTTCTCTTTGCAGCCTCATCTCCAGACAGCTGGAAGAGACCAGAAGGGAAACACTCAGGCGGCACACAGACTAGGTCCTGCTGGTGCAGAGTGCAGCCCTCAACAGGAGATCCCTCTGCAGGAGGTAAATGCCACTAAAATCAGATTTTGAAAGGTAAAAGAAAAAAGAGGTTATTAAAGAGAAATGAAGACGTTATGAGAGACATATTATTAAAGAGACAGAAGTGAGAAGTAAGGGCATGAGTTAGTGAGGTGTGAAAGCAAATGTTATCGCACCCTTCAAATCCACGTGTGAGCACACACACGCAAAGTCTGTGCACAAAAGCCCAAGTGGACAGAGGCCTTAACCCTCACTTTTCGAATGCATAGAGTGATTTAACAGATTTCAGTCTCATTATTCTTCACATTTTCAGGACTATCAAAATCACACCTGGCATGACAGGATCTGTAAATTCACACCTGAGTGAAGATGGCGGTGTGCAAACTCCATCTTGAACACGTTAGTTTCTGAAAATATACAGGTTGGTTTAAGATTTAAAGGGAAAAAAGTAGGTTACACTTGTACCCGGAAAGGTCTGCATGACTCAGAGTTTAATAATAGGATACATAAGATGTCACCCTTAGGTCACTGATTCTAGGGTGACTATAGTAGACTGCCATTTTAAGACATCACCATCTAGCAGCTGTTTTGTTCACAATCTGTAGAAGAAATGTGTTGCTTGTCTCTATTAATACTCATTTGACAGGTGTATACATTCCAACTCACATGCATCTGCCAATTGGAGCCCTTTGAAGCAGGGTGTTGAAAGCCACGACAGCTGTTACCTTTAGACAGTCCTTCGCATGCCCAATTCTCTCCTTTATCTAAAGAGCTAATTATTAATACTTCAAATTGTAACAGATTTTTGTGTCTAAAACCCAAGTCACAAAGGAAAGATATCAATGGAGGATTTCTGAAATAAGCACAATTATCATTCTCTGGGACAAAGAAGGCAACAATCTTTCCTCCTAGGAAGATGTGGTAGAGGCCAAACAGGCTGAGGAGGTCAACATTTACAAGAGCTCAGTGACCTGCAGGAGACTACAGACATCCTGCCAGGACTGTGTGCTTTCGCCAGAGGTCACTGGGAAATACTTCTAAAACGTATGTATTGACGATTTATGTACCTAGGCAATATAAACTAATGTAGCTTTCACTATGTCATGGTGCTCTAGAGCCCCTGAGTCAACACCTATGTAGTGCCAAAGATTATAATTTATCAGTTCACCCCTTCACCATGGCAAGTGAAAAGTGGATGGTACATACTGCACTGTAAAATCATTACGCTAAGGGGGGTTTCCTGCAGCCCCAGTCACAGTGATGACCGGAGGAGAATTATGTTTTCAAAAATAAAGCTATTATTTCTAAAGCACAGTATGTAGGTATTTAAGTCATGGCCTAATCTGCTTTTTCTGTGCTGAAATAATGCCCACATCTACTCATCGGCCTTTGTTACATATTCAGCCCATGGTGGCACTCATGGAAATAAGACATCATCTAAAAATCCGTGTTCTTACCTTCCAAGCTCATACCTTCCTTCAAAGAACTCAGCATCTCCATTTAGAAGAAGGTTAATTTAACCAGGCAATATTCCAATTCACATTTAGTATGAATTTTTAATGTCTGTATAAAATGCTTAATAGAGGCTCTCCTTTATTTTCTTAAATGATGTTAAATAATGCGCTATTTGACACAAATTCAAAAAAATGGTGAAAAATGTCACTAATAACTTTTTATTTCAAATACATCATTTTATTTTAAAAGGTCTCAAGAGCCCTGCAAGTTCAGGCTTAACAGATTTTAGTGTGTCAAACCCAAGAAAGCTTATAAAATGAGAAAGAAAGCACTCACTGTGCCCCTTTGATCTGGCTCAGAAAGGCAACAAAACAACTCTGTAGTTTGATTTTGTTTTGCTTTAGAACTGGTATGTCACTGCAGACCATGGCCTGCAACTCTATTTCACTGATGAGGAAATTAAGGCATAGAGAGGTTAAGTGGCAAGGAAACACAGACCCTTTGAGTAGAAGGGACCTTATAATTAACATAGACCAGAAATATTACAACCATAGGCCTGCATTATTCATCTAACTGAAAAAAAAAATGCCATTTTCATATAAGCTAAAAGTCTGTCTAAAAAATCTTTAATTCTAAGTTTAATAGCAAACTTAGCAGACCTATTCTTTCTGTCTGCTATAAAACTTTGTCTTTCATCTTAAACATGAAGAAGCTCAGAGTAGAATTTAGTGCCCCAGCAGAATACCACTTTCTGGCCATGTTTACTAGGGGTAATCTCATCCTGTCACTCAGCTCTTCCTAAATTCCATAACTATTATTTGAGCATCTGTTCTATATCCAACAGCATTCTAGGTGCTAAAGATACAGCAGTGAACAAATCATGTGAAAATTCCTGTCTTCAGGGAAATAAATTTTTTAAGTATAACAGAGTATGTTAACACTATGAAGAAAATAAAAAGCAGAAAAGGAGATGGGAGTGTGGAGTGAGGCTCAACTTTAAAAAGAGTGGTCAGTGAAGGCCATTTGAGTGACATTTGCATAGAGATCTGAAAGAGAGAAGGGGGGAGGAGTGAGCAAGCAAAGGGAATGGTATCTAGGGAGGATATTCCAGGCACAAGGAGCAACAAACCACAAAAGCCCTGAGGTAGAAGTATGCCTGGCCTGCATGACTCATATTTTTCTTGTTCATTATTTTAAATGAAGTATGTTTTTCTTTATTGAAAGTTGTGTCCAATACTTTGGAAGACAATCAGGGACATTCATAAAATCCTAATTACTACAGATGAGCTTCAGATTCACTTCAGAGGAGTTTTTAGTGGTTATGTATTACTATTACACTGCATGCACCCTGCCGCCCTTCCACTCCCCACTCCTCTTCTCCATTAGAGATCAAAATATTGACTTCCCAAAACTAACTTATGGAGATTTAAAGCAAAATCTGCTTTGGGGAAAGGGCCTACCTTAAGGAAATCAAACTGCAACGCAGAATACCCCAACCCACAGGACTCCCTCCCTTGAACTTCTAAACCCACAGCCTTTAAGGATTGTGACTGTTTCCATCTCATTATATGCTACCTTGTCCTGTTCTTGTATATACATCTGCTCTCCTAGTGGGAGCAGGGCCCATATTCCTGGGAGCAGGGCCCATATTTTGGGAATGTCTGAATCCCACCACAGGGATCTGCACACGGATGGCACCAATATCTGTCTGCCGATGATGTCATAGAAACCACCACAAAGAGAGCAGACATTCCTCCCGTTTTAAGTATCTGTTTGTGGATAAAGCATGAAAGAGACATCAGTCTCTTACAGGCGTTTGGATAATCTCAACCATCTTGGCCAAGTTACTGTTTGTGTAACATTCCATTCTGTCGAAGTTTCCCTTTGCATTTTTGGTCGGGCACAGCACACACTTTCGGTCTAGACACCAGCATGGATTACCCACCGAACACAGAGGAACCGCACCGGGGGGCATCCCGTTCTGTTCACTTCAGCCAACATCCTTAAACACTATTACGGGAAAGAAACTCGACAGAAAACTATCAAACACCAGCCACGGCCCGTACAGTCTGGCAAAACAGACACATAAGGAACAAGTTCTGTGCATGCAAGACACGCAGAAGTATTTTGAAAGTATATAAGCAGTGGCCCAGAGGGTGAGGTAAGACTTCACAAAAAAAAGCTGGTACCTGAACAGCCAGGGTTTTGAAAGACGACTAGGCCTAGGACAGTCAAACACGGGATCAAAGGGCATTCCAGATTGTGCACAACACTGACAGAAACATAACAGACTGCAAACTGCTGGAGGAACTCATTCCCCATCAGTGAAGGAAAGCTGGTCTGTTGCACTCTGAAGCTTTCCAAGAAAAAAAACAAGCTTTCAAATAAGGAGCTGAGGAGGAAAGTTTTACCACTGCTTGTTTTGTTAAACCTCTTAGCCTTGCTTTGCTTTGTTTTGCTCTGTTTTGTTCCCTCTTAAAGAAATAAAGTACTGTGCTGGCATAAAACTTCAGTGAGGAAAAGCACTTCAACTTTAGAAAACGTCTAAGTGGGCAAGGGCCAAGGAATGAATAAGTGAATGAATGAATAGGTGAATGAATGAAAACATAAATAAAACTTTTCTAGAATATGTAAATGGAGCAAAATTAAAAATTCAGTCATCATGGACCTGAAATATTCATTCCAACCCTTCACCAACTCAATAGGTACTTATGGTATTTGGTGCCCACTATTTGTTAATTTCCGGAAGACCAGGCCCACGAGTCCCTCTCATTGCCCTCCTTTTTGAGCGAGCTCTTGCTTGCAATTTAGTAAAAGAAAGAAGCAGAGGATAATTCATTGTAGCAGGTTCCCTCCACTAAAGCCTGAAGCTCATGCAGAGTTAAATTCCAGTTAAGGTAGCCAGTGAGGTCAACACGCTTAAATAATATTACAACGACAAACAACTGTGAGATGTGAGAAACTTGTCTGACAGAGGTCCTTGATAAGGGTGTCTCATCACCTCTCCCCGTGAGCCGGGAGCGGGCGAGCTGGACTGCCTGGCCAGGGGTTTGAAATGCTGAATGCGGAACAGAAGAGGGGACAGAAGGGGGAAAGTTACCTGGGAGCTCAGGTAGACTTTGAGGCACTCCTCGCACACGGCCTTCTTGCAGCAGGGCAAGGGCTTGATGGGCTTGTCTTCCAGGCACACCCGGCACATCAGCACCATGAGGGGCACGTAAGGATCCCCTACCCCACCCAGGTCAGAGTAGGGTGGAGCTCCCAACAGGCTGGGCACGGAGAACGGCTCGGGCGCCAGGTAGAACTCCAGCTCGATGCTGCCGCCGTCGGGGGACAGGGGGTCTGTTGGGAGGGACAGCCGGGGGCTGGGGAAGGAGGAGGGGGTGCTGGGAGCGTTCGTCACCGGCGGAGCCCGAGGTGAAGACGCGGGCGGCGAGAGCTGCTCCGCGGTGGGGGCTTCGGGCAGGTCATTCTCCACGCAGAACACCGAGCAAAAAACTTGTCTCTTGGCGGGGATTGGGCGCCGCTGCCCCAGCACGTCCAGGACCAGTTCGTCCGCCGCCCCGACGCGGGTCCTGGGCTCCGGCTCCTCGCCTGGGGGCGCGTCCTGCTGTTCATCCCCTCCCTCGTTTCGGTCCCCAGCTTCCTCCTCCTCTTCCAGCTGCTGTTGCAAAGTCTGGGGGTTGAGGGGCCCGGTAAGTGCCAGTCCCGCGGGCTGCCCGGGCGCTCGGCTCCTCCTCCCGTCCGGGCCCCACCGGCTCCTCTCGGGCTCCGGGGCGCTCGTGTCCGCGCAGCCCGAGTCGCTTCCGCAGCCACCGCCGCTCGGCTCCGCGGAGGCGGCGCGCGGCCCGGGCTCCCCGGCGCTGTCCCCGCGCGGCCTCAGGGGCTCGGGGTGGCCCGTGGCGCCGCCAGCGGGGGCCCGCGCCTCCTGGGGCCCGCCGCCGCTCACCGTGCTCTGCTCCTCGCCCATCGCCACCCGCGGCCCGCGCCGCCGCTGCCCATCCAGCCGCCGGGACCCCCACCCGGCGCCGGCGGGCAGCGGGGGCAGCGGCTCGGCTCGACTCGCGGCTCTGCTTCTGCTTCCGGGTCCCTCCTCCGGGGCTGGGACTCCCCGAGCTCCCTCCGGGGAGCCCGTGCTCCCGAGCCGCGGCAGGCGGGGAGCCCGGCCCGGTCCGCTGCTCCTCCTCCTCGTCCTCCGGCGCGGCCGGGGACCGCCTCGGGGGCGCCGAGGGCCGCTCGCTCCGGGCGCGGGCGCGCCCGCCCCTCATGCAGGTCGGGGCGGTGCCGGGGCCCCCGCGAGCCCTCGGGCGGGGCAGAGGGTCCGGGGAGGGGAGGCGGCCGTCAGTCCCGCGCCATCGCCGGTCCCGGCTGCGGGCCGCGCGGGACGGGCGGCCGGAGGGCGCTGGTCCAAGGGTCCAGGGGCCTGTGGCGCCGCGGCGGCGCGCACCGGGAGGTGCAGCCGGAGTGAGCGAGCCACTGCGGCCCCTGGGGGAGAGGCCGGAGCGGGCGACCTCCCTCTGCTCCCGCTTCACCTAGAGCCCTC
Source organism: Neomonachus schauinslandi (assembly GCF_002201575.2). Classification (NCBI taxonomy): domain Eukaryota; kingdom Metazoa; phylum Chordata; class Mammalia; order Carnivora; family Phocidae; genus Neomonachus; species Neomonachus schauinslandi. The sequence goes on from NC_058410.1 coordinate 38,391,993, forward strand.
CTCGCCTGCCCCTCACCCCACCCTCTTGGCGCACACCTCCCCACACGTACACACGCGCGCAGGCACCCGCGCACTCACTCACACGCACACCCGAGTGGGTGTGATCTAAGAGCCGAGATGCGCTCTCGCGCCCAGAGTTCACACTCGGCCTCAGCAAAACCCTTCAGAGCAGGCAGGCTGCCCTTCAGGCTACGCACGAAGTAAACTTCCTACAAAATCACTGTATACTCAGAGCAGAAACCAGAAAACACTGGCCACTTAGGATTTTGGTTTCTCTTGGATCCATCGAATTTTAAATCCTCCAAAGAGGGAGTTAAGAGAAATAACTCCAGGATTTATTCGTTAAAAATGCTGGATATACTAACTGTTTTCTGCCTATTGGGGTAGGATCGATCTTTGGAACCCACAAATAAGCGAAAGTACTTTTAACCTACTCCTCCAACTGGAATCCTTTTGAGAGCTGACAAATAGCTAATTTAAGATTTATCCCTTTTTCCTCCTCTTCGTATTTCCCTTAGGAACTTTTTTTTTAACCCTTTAAATATTACAAAATAGATAACACGAGGTAGTAGGATGGCCTGGCCTAATTAATAAACTAGATCATTGGTGGGAATCATGAGGAGTTAGTTACATTAGCATAACCGTATTTATCCCCCAAACTGTTTCCAAGACAACAATTACATTTGAGCCAGAATTTAATTATGTGTTGATCTATCTTTATTTTACAGGAAGTATTAGTCACCCAGACTGGTGTGTTTTAGTTCCCTAAAGCCAATGAAAACATTTTGGGGAAGCCAACCCTTGTTTTTGCATCTTGAAAGGGAATTCGATTTACACGTTCATATAATAGGAAGGAGTTGTGAAGTGTGTAGCTTTTTTTATCTTGAAGCTGTTACTGGTTTGTTCGAAAATATTTTCCAATTCAGTTACAAATGCTAGAAAGGCAACTAACTATGCAATACTAAGAAAGCAGTGCAACATCCAAGAACATTTCTATCCTTTGTGTCTGACCCTCATTTGCACCCTAGAGGGATGAATCCAATCAATCAAATCAATCGAAATGTCACCTCATTTATCAATCTGCCCCAAGAACGAAGAATTCTTCCTTGGAAGAATAAATGCCATTCAAGGATTTTTTTTTTTCCATTTTGGCTAATTAGTTTCCTGTTAACTGCTACTTTCTCCAAATGATACCTCTAGTGTTTGTTCTAAAGACAGGGACAAGAAACCTACATGTATTGTGCCTTTTGTGTATGCCATCTGATAACTATTCCTCTATTCTTTCAATAGAGATACAAAAGTAATCTGTGTTTTCTAGGTGACAACAGGCTAAATATAAGACCACAGTAACAATAATGAATAGAAAAAAGTATAACTCCTCAGGGTCTATAGGAATCAAATTAAGGTCCTTGCATAGTTTTGGGACTCTCAGCCCCACACATATTTGTCATAGGTGTTCCAAGAACTTGTTCTTAAAGAGCCCACCACCTTGCTCCTTATCCCTCAGGCTTCCATTCACTGGCGGCGGCTTTCCTTGCCACTGCACGAACTAGAAGTCACTGCTAGCAATCCTGAAGGCTCCCCAAAACTCTCAGCCCTTCTCCTTGCCATGATTTCACTTCTATGGGATTCATCCATCTTTGTGAAGAGAGAACCATGGTACGTCATATCTTCACCCTCCAGACAGACTCAGACTTGCCTAAATGCTGGGCTCAGCCTTGCTGGTGTTTAATCTGGGACACTGGCAGCATGAAAATGAGTTAAAATGCAAAGTTAAAATTCCTGTCAGACCATCAATTTCCCCTGAAATGAAATGCATGAAGCATCTATAATGATTGTGATGACAGGATTCACTTTTTAAAAAGGATTGGTTGAAAACATACTTCCCATAGCATAAATTTCACTTCTCTACCACAAGCTTCATATTCTCAAAATTCAGACCATCTGCTCCACATCAGGCTGTGTACAGTTGTTAGTACAACATAAGCATTATCTGCCACTACCAGTTTGAACTCTCAATATTTTCTAATCTGCAGTGAGCTGTGCACCTTCCCTAAAACCAAGACTAACATTAGGAGACAATGTCAAGTTTGAGATTTGACGTAGTCAGTTGCTTTAGATCGTTATTAAACATTTTTTTCTATTACTACTTTTCTTATCCTGGCCTTTAAATATGACTTATTTTTGGTGCCCTTGAAGATTTTTATTCAGACATTAATTTGAACATTAAAAAGCCTAAATTTATTAACTTATTAGAAAAATGTTGTGAGATATCAGAAAAGCCGTGAATCATTTTAATTTTACACATTAAAGGTAAAACTAATTTCTTTTTGCCTGTTGTGGAGAAGAAATGCATAACATTTAAATACCATAAAAGAATTATACAGCAAATAACGGACTTGTTTTTTCTGCCAGTCTCTCAAATATCCAAACAGGCAAAAAGAAATAGTAATCATTTAATTTTTAAAAGAAATTCATTTCCTGGGGCGCCTGGGTGGCGCAGTCAGTGAAGCATCCAACTCTTGGTTTTGGCTCAGATGGTGATCTCAGGGTCATGAGATGGAACCCCCCTCCCCTCCAGGCTCCATGCTCAGCACAGAGTCTGCTTAAGACTCTCTCCCGGGGCGCCTGGGTGGCTCAGTCGTTAAGCGGCTACCTTCGGCTCAGGTCATGATCCCAGAGTCCTGGGATCGAGCTCCACATTGGGCTCCGTGCTCAGCGGGAAGCCTGCTTCTCCCTCTCCCACTCCCCCTGCTTGTGTTCCCGCTCTCGCTCTCGCTGTCTCTGTCTCTGTCAAATAAATAAATAAAATCTTTAAAAAAAAAAAGACTCTCTCCCACTCCCTCTGCCCCTCGCCCCTGAGTGCTCTCTCTCTCTCTCTCAATTAAATAAATAAAATTTTTTTTAAAAAATTCGAATGAACAGGATGGAATGGTCTTCTAGGTCTGCTTTTGAAAGACACAGTGGAACATTTGTCCTCACTTTCTTGTTCTCCTCTTTACCCATGGAGGAAGAGAACCTGGAACATTAAGGGAGAGGGCATCAAGAAGAAAAGAAAGGGACACAATTCTTTTCCACCCTAAGTTCCCTAAATCCAAATAGTAGGCTTTTATAAGATAAAGTTAAAAATAAAACAAAACGGTGTATTCCTTCAACTTACAAAATAAAAGCCTAAATGCTTGGAATACAGAGGAAACCAAGAATAAAAAGGACAAAGAGGGAGGGAAAGGAGGAAAGGGAGGAAAAGAGAAGGAAAGGAAGAAAAAAGGAAGAAAGGAAAGAGAAAGGAAGGGAAGGCAGGCAAGAAGAAATGAGGGGAAGAACTTTAGCTATTACTATCCAAAATAACCACTTACACTACTTTATCGGATTGAGATATTTCATTCTGGTGTTTACATCTGTGTGTATAAAAATATATTAAATGATGAATTCTCTTTTCCTGCTTTTTTTTACTTAGTAATATATTCTGAATATTTTCTTTCTTTTTTTTTTTTTAAAAGATTTATTTATTTGTCAGAGAGAGAGAGCACAAGGAGGGAGAAGGGCAGGCAAAGAGAGAAGCGGGCTCCCTACTGAGCAAGGAGCCTGATGGGGGCCTCGATCCCAGGACCCTGGGATCATGACCTGAGCTGAAGGCAGACACTTAACCCACTGAGCCACCCAGGTGCCCCTGAATATTTTCCATATAATTAAAACATCTGTACATCATCATGATTTGTGACTGTATAGAATTTTACTACATTCATGCATCATAATGTATTTAATCAATTCTATTTTATTTTTAAAATTAGATTATTTATGACTTTAAGATAAATAACACTTAGGGGTGCCTGGGTGGTTCAGACGGTAAAGCGACCAACTCTTGATTTCAGCTCAGGTCATGATCTCAGGGTCCTAGGATTGAGCCCTGTGTCAGTCAGGCTCACCACTTGGCGGGGAGTCTGCTTCTCTCCCTCTCCCTCTTCCTCTGTCCCTCCCTCTTGGTCACAAGCTCTCTCTCTCTCTCTCAAATACATAAATAAATCTTAAAAAATTTTTAAAAAGATATAAAACACTTAATATATGTTAATATTTCTTATTTATATTAACATATAACCTTTGTTACATTCCTAATATATGATAGCATAAAGTCCTAAAAATTAAATTGCTGCAGAAAAGGGTAGGTGTACTTTTACAGATCTTGGTGCATATTATCACAGAAACTTAACAACAATTTATAGTCCCATCAATAGTGAGGCTATGAGAGAGTCTATTCTCCTAACCATTCTAAGGAGATTTTTTAAAATTCAAAATGCTGTAAATAACATCTCACTTTTTAATTAATGAGTACATTCTTTTAAATAAAAAAGGGTGAGATCAAATATTAACTGTTGATTCCCCTTTGGATATTTACAATTTAGCACTACATCAATATAATTCTCTATTCCTGAAGTTATGGTTCTGACAGCTTCCTTTCCTCATCTTATTTTTTAATTTCCTCTTTGCCTCTTCCAGTGACAATAGTGGTTTAAAAATGTTCAGGGATAAACTCAGTCATAATTAATACCCCTAAATCCATAATACCAATCCCTCATTTCCAAAACACAGATTCATTTATTTGAGTGCACAGACTCATTCCCAAGGAAATCCCGTCTCTCAACCCACACCATGGAAGCTCTTTAAGTTAAGATAAAAAGAGGTCCACTAACGGTGTAAAGTTGACCCTTCTTGGATGGAGAACCAGTTCCCTCCTCAATGAAGGAGACACCAAGACCTTGCGGTTTAAAGGCAACTCAAACTTTCCACTATTATGGCTTTGGTTTACCAGAAAGATGTCAGCCCAGGCTCTACATATAGAAACCCCCAATCTCCTCTTCCCAAGGCACATAGTGACATGAATAGAGAGGCACGTTCTCTCTGTTCGCCAGCTTCTCTTTCTAAAGAGGGTGTCAAGTCACAGCCTTCCCCCGACAGGCTTTGTTTATAGCAGAAGTCAGAAAAATTTACAGCCTGGCTCCTCCCTGGCCCTGAGATTGGAATGCTTCATTGGTTCAGTAAGCAAGAGCAAGATAAATCTCTTTCTTCCAGTACCATCGTTGCTAGGTAATTCACAGTGAAGGAAATCATTTTGTTCAAACTAAAGGATAATCAAGCATCAAAGTAACAGAGCCAAAGATGCACTTGTAAAAGCAATAGTTCTGAAGAGTAAAGATTTTCTTAGCAAGAGGAAATCTCTTCCAAATTAGGGAAGAAGTAAAACGTAATTCAGAGATTTGTTTAGAACAATGGAAAGTGCTTACAAAACCATGTTAAGTGAAAAAAGGCAAGACAAATGTAATGTGTGATATGATTACAACTATGTAGGCATGTGTATTGTAAAATAAGGACAAAAATAACAGAAGTTACTGAGTTATTGTATAAGGTTGATGTTGTTATAATTCTCTTCTTTCTAAAATTTCCAAAATACTGTTGCTTTTAGATTGGACACGAAAGAAAAAGAAGATTTTTTTCTTTTTTTAAGAATGAAATAGTTTCATCCTAATGAACAGAGAAATAGGCTTGGTGTTAATAGGTGTTATTTGCATGTACACTTGTGACAGTTAAGGTAAGCAAATTTTCCTATTTGTGTTATAATTCAATTTAAGAAACATTTTCTGAATGTCTGTTAGGTCCTATGTCAAGTTCTGGAAAATACAGTTTACTAATTTGTTCAATAGAAAAAATAATCCATTCCCCAAATTTTCCTTTATTATTAACTTTTAAAACATCTGTGGAACACTTTAAACTGTCCAGAGCATATCTTGCCTGTATATGGAAACCCAGTTCCTAGCATTTGACACATATTTACTTTTCAACAAAACATTTTTAAAGGACAGAAACAATGACAAAATACTCTTCTGTAGTGACTTGAGCATTATATGGAACTACGGTTCTGAAATTATGGGCCAAGTTGCCCTAAGGCACAGCAACAACCTCCTACGGGCACCGTGGAATATTTAAAATTCTTGGGGCACCTTGCTGGCTCAGTTGGTGGAGCATGTGACTCTTGATCCCAGGGTCATGAGTTCGAACCCCACATTGGGGGTAGAGATTACTTAAAAAAATAAAGTAAGGGGTGCCTGGGTGGCTCAGTCGTTAAGCATCTGCCTTCGGCTCAGGTCATGATCCCAGGGTCCTGGGATCGAGTCCCACATCGGGCTCCCCGCTCAGCAGGAAGCCTGCTCCTCCCTCTCCCACTCCCCCTGTTTGTGTTCCTGCTCTCGCTATTCTCTCTCTCTGTCAAATAAATAAAGAAAATCTTTTTAAAAAAATTAATTAAAAATAAATAAATAAAGTAAAATAAAATTCTTCGGGGAATCACAGTATCGCCTCTTGGACACCATGCAAATTACTACTGTTAAGTCGTTTGGACCTAATTACTATTAAGGATTTCTTTTTGCCTAAAAAGCACTGTGAAAAATAACTGAGACACATTGGTGCCATAAGCTGAGAAAGCTTGGAAGCTCAGATTGAAAACTTTAGGCACGGAGCAGAAAACAACAGGATAAGCACCTTAAGCTCTCAGAAACTTAAACTTTAAATTTACAAGACATTTATGTAGTAGAGGCTTGAGCTTGCCTAAAGAAAAGTCCTTGCCCCCAGCTCCTTGGAGTGACCTTCCTGTGCTGCCTGCAGGAAATGAGTCTCTTTGTTTACCTGGAGTCCTTAGGTCATGCCACGTAGTCTACATGAACCGTGTTATTTATGGTGGAGGTCTTGGGTCATGTAATATCAATTTGACCTCTGGAGGGACTGGGAACTAAGGTTAATCACATGGGTGGTTAGCCATGTGTACATCGCTGACTTCCAATAAAAACCCTGGACACCAAGGCTTGGTGAGCTTTCGCGGTTGGCATTATTCCGTTTATGTTGTCACACATGGTTGCTGGGAGAAATAAGCACCATTCACACAATTCCCCTGGTAGGGGACAGCTGGTGGCTTCATGCCTGGTCTCTCTTGAAGTGTGGTGACATAGGTTTGCCTGTTGCTGACTATAATCTGTGTCCTTTGGCTCTAATAAACCTGTACTGTGAGCAGAGATGTTTGCTGGGTTTTGAAAGTCCTTCTAGAGAATCAGTGAAACTGAAGGTGGTCTTGAGAACTTCCTGAACTGCACCACTACAAAATGGAAGTTCATTAACTTTTATAGGTTCTCATTTTCCTTGTTTTCTCAAGGAGAAAGATGTCATTGAGCAGGTATAGTATCAATTAATGCAAGAATAAGACAAGTTTAATTTAAAAAAAGAGAAATGGGGGCCCCTGGGTGGCTCAGTCGGTTAAGCATCTGGCTTCAGCTCAGGTCATGATTTTGGGGTCCTGGGATCGAGCCCCATGTCCGGCTCTGTGCTCCATGGGGAGTCTGCTTCTCTGTCTCCTTCTGTCCCTTTCCCTTCTCCCCTCTCCTCACTCATGCTGTCTCTCTCTCTCAAATAAGTAAATAAAATCTTTAATAAATAAAAGATTTATAAAAAAAGAGAAATGTATTACCTTCTTCTTGTCACACAAGAAAGTTGATTTCCTTAGATAATAGAGATAAGTAACGAGCCCTTTCGATTTGCGGGCTAGTTGAAATTGGCTTTGACATTTTGCTTGCAAAATCTAGCAAAGGATTACATTATTCTGAAACTTTTTAAGCTGACAGCTTAAGCCATTCAGTTATATTTATTTTTAAATTATGGAAAATAATTATCTATTTATTTCTTAACACACTTGCTACCAGGTTGGAATGGGAGAATCCAGCTGCTTTTGGGGGCTCCTAAATACCACAAGCTGTTTCTCAAACATTGTGGAATCAATAAAGCTCAAAATATTTTCTCAAATACTTTAAAAAAAATTTCTCAATATGAATGTATCTTAAAAAGCTTTTTATTCACATGTTGCTAACTCATTTACATTTTTTTCTTTATAAGACTTTGGAATTGTTATTATGAGCTTTATGAGAATGATTTTATTTCCATAAAATCCATAGTTATATAATGGGAAAGCTCCAGACTGAGAAAATTATATTTGTTTCCTAGTCCTATTTTGCCATTGTCTATTTCTAAGCCTCAGTTTTTACTTCTGTGAAATGGGCAGATTGAACTGGATGACTCTAAATTTCATTTCAATACTAAAGTTATCATTTTTCAATTTAACCAATAGATATTAATCCTTACCTTGTGCACATTGTTGTGAAATAGCTAGGTGAACAGTTATAAATGATGAATATAACTCAATCCATGCCTTGAAGAATCTCTCAATTAAAGAGAGAAGACAGATGTCTAACTACAGTATGAGGCAGATTTTGGTAGGTGTGATTGTAGAACTATAAATTCAGGAGTACTGGGGCTGCAATGCGGGGAGTTTCTGCCTTGGTGGATCACAAAATGTTTCATGGAGGGCCTGGAAGATGAGTTATATTTTTACAGATGGAGAAGGTGGTAAGGATAGTAAATGTTTCAGTAGAAGGAACTATATGAGCAAGCACATGACGACAGAACACATGAGGGTACCTTGAGGGGCAGCTGGTGGTCCTGGTGTCTGATCCTATGAGGCATGTAGAAACAGGACAGGAGATGAGGCAGGAAAGATAAGCTGTTCCAAAATTGTTTAGCAACTTTGCATTGGATAGTTCTACCTGTCCTTTCAAATCCCCTTCTGCCTTTGTGTTCTCTCTGCCCCTGGTGGCTGATGCATAAGGACACTTATCAGTGGCCTCAATTGCCCTCTGCTTTCCAGTAAAGTTCAACCATGGGAAGGCACTGGCAAGCGATCAGAGGGTTGGAGTGTTTCTTTTTCTGGCTCCCAATCTGCAAGGTCCCTGTAGGTTTGTACCCCTCTATTGAACGTCATAAGTACTATCATCTCTGGGTTCTGAGAGTTTCTCCCTTAAGGCCAAAGGGAGGTGTATTAGTTTCATAGGGCTACTGTAACAAAATACTGCAAACTTGGTGGCTTAAAATAACAAACATTTATTGCCCTAAGTTCTGGAGGTTAAAAGTCTGAAATCAAGGTGTCATCAGGGCTGTGCTCCCCCTGAAATCTGTAGGGGAGACTCCTTCCTTGCCTCTTCTAGCTTTACAAGCAATCCCTGACATTCCTTGGCTTGTAGAAGCATCACTTCAATCTTTGTCTCTGTTGTCACATGGCCCATCTTCTCCCTGTGTCTCTCTCTATGTCTATTCTCTTCCTAGAGGGACATCAGTCATAATGGATTATGGGCCTCTCCCACTCCAAGATGACCTTATATTAACTAATTACTTTTGCAATGATCCTATTTCCAAACACAGCATTCCAAATACTGGGGGTTGGGGCCTCACGTATCTGTTTGGGGGACATAATTCAACTAATACTGAGATGTAAGGCTCTCCACAGCTGCTAATCCCAGGGTACTGTGCTATCTCTTATGCAAGTCCTGAACTCTGTCCACACCTTTGTAATTGGTTCCATTCCTAAGCCCTCCTCATGTTACCCAGTTTGTGCCATCTGTTTTCTTTAGAGATTCTGATTATGTAGATGTAGATTAGAGTGTCTTGACAATGATTTGATTAGGTATTGTGTTTTGTTTTAGATAGTGGGATATATTTAATAGGAGAGTAATGATCAGTTCTAGGTTTAAGAAAACTAGATAAAGTGGCAAAGTAAAATATGCATTAGAGGAAAGAGACACAGGAGGCGAGTCTATTGTTACACTGTCATGTTGAGATATGACGAGGTCTGAAGTGGGAAGGAACACCAGTGGCTTCCTATATTCCAGAGTAAAATCCAAAGTCTTCCTTAAAGCCATTCATATGGTTCCCCCTTTTCTCACACTACCCCTGCCCCCCATCTTCCCCTCACTCACTACACAGACTCTCACTGGCCCTTTGCTCTTCCTCAAATGTCCCAATCATACGCTTACCCCATGGCTTTGATTCACGTTCCCTCTGCTGGGGATGTTCTTGCTCCTTGTCATATGCATGGTCCCCTCTCACTTTCTTCTGGTCTCTGTTCAAAATGTTCCTTTGTCATTGAGGCCTTCCTTAACCAACCTCAAAAAAATATCACCATCTTCATATACTTCATCCCCAGTCATCTCTAGCTCTTTACTCTCTTTTGTTTTCCTCATAGTACTCATCAAATGACATAATATATGTTTATTTCTTTATGTCTTAATTGTCTCCCTGCTTTCTTAGATTTTAAGTTCCACAAAAACAGAGTATTTTTTTTTCTGTCTGTCTGCTATTCTGCCCCCAGTGGATAGAACTGTGCCTGGCACATAGTAGGTGCTCATCATTTATTAAATGATAGTCACCATTAGAGATAGAATCTGTGGGGATATGGCAATAGATATAATGTGGTGAAAGGGGACAAAAAAGAATTAAATATGGCTCCAGGTGTTTTTTGTTTATTTATTTATTTTCCTGATTTCCTACAGGTAATTTTATGCCTTCTAAAATAGGAAAATTTGCTAGCCTAATTTAGTTATTTTTGCATTTTACATTTCAAAGAAAAAGTTAATCTTTCATTTTCAATGTCATTTTAAAAGTCCTAATGTTAGTCGTAGAGATCAGCAATTCCTATGAGAAACGTGAATAGGTTGTGACTCAAATACATTTTTAAGATGGTGTTTCTTTGACTTGTATTCTGTTATTCTATCAACTGATTCTATTGACACTATTCTGTCTGGGGTTGTGGCTGGGAATTCTAGTGCTTTTTTCCCTCTTTCCCTTCACTTATGATGCCTTTGCCTCATCAGTTGACTCAGTGCTTCCTTTTATACATCAAATAGTTAAGTTAGAGAATTAGTCAATGTGTTTAACATGATTATCCAGCTTGTTCTGTGATGCATGATATTTGTTATTTAATTACTTGCTTCCAATTTTAGACATGACTAAGAGATAATGTGAAGTCACAATTCAACAATGGTCGGTGGCACAGGCTTTCCAAGACCCAAGAAACCGTCCAGCGTCATGCCAGCACGTCTCAAGGTGACGTCTGTGGATGAAATTCTACAGGCATATGGGGACACAATCTGCTGACCTCTAGTTGTCAGAGTGAGTCATGGATTTGCAAAACCTCTCAGACCCTGTGCTTCAGAGAGGACTTACGTTATTATTTTAAGAATAGAATAATCCTTTTACATTCATATAGAAAATGAAGTAATAAAATTAAGATAATTCTTAATGTTACCAGTGATAAGTAACTGTCAATGAAACTTGAATCAAACAAGACTTGACTCTTGGGAAACTACTTTCTTTGTTTTCCCCAGAAAATATGATTAGTAAAGTATCTGAAGTCTAGATATAATTGTTATTATTTATGTTCATTAAAATGCCACAGAGGGGGCACCTGGGTGGCTCAGTTGTTAAGCGTCTGCCTTCGGCTCGGGTCATGATCCCAGGGTCCTGGGATCGAGCCCCGCGTCGGGCTCCCTGCTCGGCGGGAAGCCTGCTTCTCCCTCTCCCGCTGCCCCTGCTTGTGTTCCCTCTCTCGCTGTGTCTCTCTCTGTCAAATAAGTAAATAAAATCTTAAAAAAAAAAAATGCCACAGAGAAGACTGAGAGTGTATGATCATTCATTTGTTTTATTTACAATACTCATTTGAAAGACTATTCAATGAATGTTAAAAATAGGAACTTAGAAATTCAATTGTTTATTTAAAAATTGTGTTTAAATTATTTTAAAAAGTCAAATTACAGCACATTCCTTGCTAGGGAGGATTATAGCTATTGGTTTCATGCCATTTTTCTCTAATTCCAAAGCAGCCAGATTAGTTTTGCTAACATTAGCTTTGGAAAAATATTACGAAGTAGACAGTCTGTGTGTTGGTGTTTCCTCTATCTTGCCTGGCTCCATGGTATCATTGCTGGGATCTTATGCTGGTTCTTGGAAAACAGTGTCACCCACATATTAATCTGGCTCAGAACTTTCCTCCATTATTCCCTCTGTCAAAGCTTACTTTACCTATATCCAATTCCCTTAGGTCTTTGTGCTGCCCTCCAAATAACAATGGGCAATTATTGTCATTAATAATAATACCACACATACCTGTAGTATGAATTACCGTGTGTTTTCATGTGTATCTTGCCATATGATTCTTCAACATTATACAATAGAATGTCTAATACACAAAGTCAGCATTCTACAGCCCACCACTTGTTTTTTTTACAGCTCCCAAGCTAAGAATAGTTTTTACGTTTTTTTTTGTTTTTTTTTTTAAAGATTTTATTTATTTATTTGACAGAGAGAGACACAGTGAGAGAGGGAACACAAGCAAGGGGGAGTGGGAGAGGGAGAAGCAGGCTTCCCGTGGAGCCGGGAACCCGATGTGGGACTCGATCCCAGGACCCTGGGACCATGACCTGAGCCGAAGGCAGTTGCTTAACGACTGAGCCACCCAGGCGCCCAGTTTTTACGTTTTTTAAGAAGCTATCTTAAAAAAGGAAAATATGAAAGAAAATGCAGCCCACAAAATCTAAAATGTTTACTATTGCCACTTTATAGATAAAGTTTTTCCATCCCTGGATTAGTATTATAATCTTTATTAAAAGATGATTAGATAGGGCGCCTGGGTGGCTCAGTTGGTTGAGCGACTGCCTTCGGCTCGGGTCATGATCCTGGAGCCCCGGGATCGAGTCCCACATCGGGCTCCCTGCTCAGCGGGGAGTCTGCTTCTCCCTCTGACCCTCCCCCCTCTCATGCTCTCTCTATCTCATTCTTTCTCTCAAATAAATAAATAAAATCTTAAAAAAAAAGTAAAAAAAAAGATGATTAGATAGAGGCAAAGCTACAGACAGGTGAAGAGCTAGAAGCCCATTGACTTTAAATCTATTTTTAATTAGTGCTCTTGCTTGTGCACTCTCTCTCTCTCTCAATTTCTTTTGCTTAGAAAGGAGTGAGAACAGTTACTCCCTTCTCATTAACCATAGCCTGAGGTTATGTTGACCTCACCCTGCTTACTTACCTGTCTCTTTGAAGCTGTAATAGCAAGAAGGCAGTGAAATAGATAAACAAGACAAGGGGACAAGAAAGGATAAGATTATGGCAGAGTGGCTCTAACTTTTGGAAATCAATGTTTCCAAAAAAGAATAGGGGTGACACTTCCCCTTGCTTTCCCTGAATTCAAATGTATCTTGAAAGTATGAGCAATTAATAATAAGAAATATGAGAAGTAGTAAGAAGATGAAGAATGAGTACTTATTGGACACTAACTTTGTACCAAGAACTCTATGATGTGCTTTCATAAATACTATATAACTCAATTTTCAATTTATACTAGTATTGTCCTATACATATCAACTACTCAGAAACCCTCTGTGATTCTTAGCAGCTTATGAAATAATATGATCCTAAAGATATCCAACAGAAAGAGTAGATAAGTTAGTAATATGTAGTGATATACTACAGAAGTAAAATCCCTAAGATATGGTCCAAATAACTCTTTTTTAAGTTTTATTTATTTAAGTAATCTCTACACCCCACGTGGAGCTTGAACTCATGACCCAGAGATCAAGAGTCACGTGTTCTTCCAAATGAGCAGCCAGGCGCCCCTGATCCAGATAGCTCTTACTGGACATGCAACATCAGGAAACTTTGTCTAATTCCCATCAGTGTTAATACTTAAATCACATAGTCATTTGGTCTTTAATTTCTCATTTGCATAATTAGAGGGTTACCTGGATCACTTGAATTTATTTCATCTCTAAGGGCTGTAAATTTGAAATACTACCATTGGCTAAACTATAGATAATTACATCCTTCCAGGCCCAAAACATACAACAGTTAAGACAATTAAATGCGGCAAGGGGGTTATATTAGGACGTTGACTCTCCTGAAGGCTATGAAGTGAACTGAGATTAAGTTCAATAGAAAATACAACTGTTTGAAATATTTACCTACTTTCCTTGACATAGTAGGCACTATAATTGAACTATTTCTCTTAGAGACTTGAGAGTTCTATGCGTTTTTAAAATTTCAAAAACTTACATCCAAGTTTTGCTTCTATAGCCATGTGAGTCCTAGCGGACTGACCCTCTCTTGTATAAACTCTAAATTAAAAATAAAACCAGAACAAACAACACAAAGACCAAAAAAAAAAAAAAAAAAAAAGACCTACTTGAAATCTCTAGACTATGAGCCAAAGCAAGCAGATTCTGGAAGAGAATTGGCATTGAAAGAAGGAACGGGGTCGCCTGGGTGGCTCAGTTGGTTAAGCGACTGCCTTCGGCTCAGGTCATGATCCTGGAGTCCCTGGATCGAGTCCCGCATCGGGCTCCCTGCTCGGCAGGGAGTCTGCTTCTCCCTCTGACCCTCCCAACCCTCCCCCCTCTCATGTGCTCTCTCTCTCAGTCTCTCTCTCTCAAATAAATAAATAAAATCTTTAAAAAAAAAAAAAGAAAGAAAGAAGGAACGGGCTCATGATGAATCTCCTGTTTCTATGCTTTAAGCCTAAGGACAGAGCATTGTCTATACTGTACAAGGTGGCGAAAATCTGTTAGAAAACTCAGAGGTTTGAATGAGCAGAGGACTGTTTAGTGCAATATCAGCTGCCAGAAAGTGAAGGGGAAATCCCATAAGGAGAGAGCCAGAAGGGTAAATCTCAAATTCTGTTTTATCATTCCACCAAAGTCTCTGGAAGACCCTGAAACACAGATGCATGGGGCAGACACTAAGCAGCCAAGCTAAGGATAAAATGATCAAACTGAGATGGAAGCTGCAACAAAGGGCTGCATTTATAGTTTTAATCCAGCCAAGTTAATTACTTGTTAAAACAAAACCAACAAGCAATTAATAAATATCCAAATCCAAATATCTCTAAATATCAACAATTTGGAGTAATATGAAGAATTGAAAATTTCTGCATCATTCCCAATATTCAGGATACAATACAAAATTACTTGACATGAACAACAAGGGAAATATGACCCATTTCAGAAGACAAAACAATCAATAGAGACCAAACACAAGATAATCCAGATGTTAGAATTAACAGACAAGGACTTTAAAGTAGATATTACACTTATGCTCAATGGGATAAAGGAATATCTTCTCATAATGAATTTAGAAAGCTAAGTAAGAGTACAGAAACTACAAAACAGAACCAAATGAAAATTCTAGCTGAAAAAATACAATATCTGAAATTTTAAAATTCCCTGTATTGGCATAACAACAGAATGGAGATGACAGAGAAAAGCATCAGTAAAACTTGAAGATAGATAAATAAAATTTAATCTGTAAAAGAGGGAAAAAATTTGAATAGCAAAAGCCTCAGGTACTTGTGGGACAATAGCAAAATATCTAATTTGCAAGTAACTGAAGTTTCAGGAGAGGAGAAAGGCTTGGAAATGAAAAACATTTAAGGAAATAATATCCTCAAATTCCCCCAATTTAGCAATCAAATATTTCAGCAAACCTTCAGCAAGATAAATAAGAAACAATGCTCATCATAGTAAAATTGCTGAAAACCAAATATAAGAAAAAAATGACATGTTACACACAGAGGAACACTGTTTCAAATAATCACTGACTTATCTGAAACTGTGGAGGCCAAAAGATATTGGAACATCTTTGAAGTTTTAAAACAACAGTACAAAACTGTTGATCCAGAATTGTATAGTCATTGAAAATATCCTTCAAGAATAAAGCTTAGGGGTGCCTGGCTGGATCAGTCAGTGGAGCATGTGACTCTTGATCTTGGGTTTGTGAGTTTGAGCCCCACGTTGGGTGGAGAGATTATTCAAAATTTTTAAAATTCTTTAAAAAGAAGAATAAAGGTTAAATCAGAACATTTCAGATAAAAGAAAAAAAGAGAAATTACTACCAGAAAACCTACTATAAGTTAGTTTGTCTTTACTCACAACTAACACAATAGTTTACAAAGAAAATCCTACAAAATCAACAAAGAACTTTTAGAAGTAATGAACATATATAACAATATTATAGGATACAAAATTACTATGTAAAAATCTATTGTGTTTTATATATTAGCAGCAATTAGAAAATGAAATTAAAATATAATTTTAAATAGTGTCAAAAACATAAAATACTTGGCAGTAAATTTAACAAAAAATGTCAAAGACCACTACATTGAAAATTACAAAAACTAATTAAATGGAGAGCTATACCATGTTCATGGATTCTAAGATGCTGTATTTTTGAGAATTTAATTCTCCTCAATAGATCTATAGATTTAATATGATTTTAATCATAACCCAATGGGGGTTTTTTGTTTTTTGGTAAAAATTAACAAATTGATTAAAAAATGTATATGGAAATGCAAAGGGCCTGAATATGCAAAGCAATCTCGGAAAAGAAAAACAAAGATGAAGGACACATATTACCCAATTTCATGATTCACATAACTACATGATTCTTAATAAATCAAGACTGTGTGGTATTCACGTAAGGATCATATTCACGTAAGGATCAACCAACAGAATAATGGAACAGAATGAATACCTCAGAAATAAACCCATGACTTATAGTCATTTGATTTTTTAATAAAAGGCCCAAAACAATATAACAAAGAATAGAAGGTATTTTCATAAATGGTGCTGGAATAACTGAAATACTCGTTTGGAAAAAAAATAAGCCCTGATCCCTACTTTCATACCATACATAATAATTTACTGGAGATTGCTCTTAAGCCTAACTCTAAAAACCTTAATCATTGGGCTTTTAAGGAAATCATAGGAGAATGTTTTTGTGACTTGAGCATAGGCAACGATACTTAACTTAGCCTCTGTGAAAACATCCTTAGTCTGCAAAGAACACATTTCTCTAGCGACCACTTTCATGTCCCTGGATTCATTGTCTCTGAGTCTTAAATAATAATGGTTAAATATTGACAGATACTGTGTTTTTGCTAGTTATTCAGTTTCTATTGACATGTTCAGTCAATGTGTTTATGTTGTGTAATGAAGTGCCATCAATTTCTTGTTGTGAACAGTTAGAATAAATATTCAAACTCTTATTTTGACAGATTAAGACCCACACGTCTGGTTCTTGTCCACTTTCTCAACTTAATTTCACAATGTTCTCTCCTTTCCACACTATACTCCACATCCATAAGCCTCTATTGTCCCAACAAATACGCCAAGCCTATTCCAACCTCAGGGCTTTTGCACTTACTATTCCTCTGCTTGGAATATATGCCCCCAAATCCCTTCTGTGCATGCCTGTCTCTTTTCCCCGTTCGAGTGTCAGTCCAGATGTAACCTCCTCAGTTACTCTCTGTCACATCAGCCAGTCATTTCCTTCATAGCATTTTCTGCCAGATGAAATTATCTTTGTCATTTGTTTCACTAATTTATTCATTGACTTTTCTACTTGAATACAAACTCCAGAAGAATTAGGACTTTGTGTATTTTCTTCATTGCTGTAAAACCAGTGTCAGTGCTTAGAAGAGTATCTGACACATAGTAGACCACAAAAAATGTGTAACAGATGACTAAAGATAAGAGAGTCTGCTTCCTCCCATCAGTTGTTGATATTTGGACTGATTTTTTGGAGTCCTAAGAACATTTGCAGCCTACAATCTCCTTACCTTTCAAGTTTTAACACCCACTAATCTCTTCAATGAATTCTTACCTCCTCTGCTAGTTCATCCATTGTGATCTCTGGATAATTGTAAATACTTTGAGGTTAGGGTTGTTTTCTTTATTCTCTTTGTAACTTGACACTTTTGTCTTCTCAATAGTGAATATGTGTTAAGCAAGGGGAGATGTCCTCTAGATAGCTGGAAATATGGAGCTAGTCTGCAATAAGGAACACAGCATTCAGATTGGAATTTTCAACCAAGAAATGGAGCTATGGGGCAAAATTCTCATGGACAGTTAAGTTCAGAGGGAAAAGAGCAGAAAATCCAAGCCAGGAACTCAGTGGAAGTAAAGTAAGAGTGGTAAGAAGAAAAATAAAAGCATACCCTACCCACGTAGTGGAGCAGAGAGGGTGATAGTGGGGAAGTAAGATATAACGGAAGATAGAATTTTAAGGAGTAATTAATAGCAGTGGATTTGGCTAGAAGAAATAGTTTCACTAAAGCTGTGGGATCAAAACATGATTACAAAGTGTTCTGGAAGAGAGTATTTAGCCATGTTATTTGGCATTTAAAAATCTTCTTTACTTTCTTAGCAAGCAAAGTATTGAATAAATTATTATGATTAAATGGACCAAATTGTCTGACCTGTTTTTCCAGAAGGAACATCCACACAAATGTATTTCCATTGCCTTAAATTTACTGGTTTCAAATATAATTAAATCTGGATGTTCTCCATTAATCTGCACTTTATTCATTTCCTTTCTTGATAACTTCATACTTTTTAAAATTCTTTCCTTTTGCTATAGTCCTAACTCACACTACTCGTAAAGTTATTTTTAAATGGCCAGTGGCATTGATAGTTTCCTGAGAAATACAGAGCAAATGGCAGAGAGGGCACTTAATAACCATAGGGAAAAAAAAAGGTCAGATACAGTAGATAACATAGCTCCACTCTCAACTTAAGAAGAGAAGAAAGGGGGCTCCTGGGTGGCTCAGTCAGTTAAGCATCAGCTCTTGGTTTCGGCCGAGGTCATGATCTCAGGGTCCTGGGATGGAGCCCTACCTGGAGTCTGCTGGAGATTCTCTCCTTCCCTTTCTCCCTTCCCCACTCCCTCCCTCTCTGTCCCCCCCCCCCCCCCCCCCCCCAAACACACCAACCCCCCCTCCCCCCCGAAAAAAAAAAATAAAATCTTAAAAAAAGAGAGAAGAAGGATGTGTCTGCTGAAGAGCTATCCAATGTATGTTGAGCTTCCCTTGGGAAAGTGAGTGGGAGGGGGGCATCATTTTTCAGGAACATTAGACCTTGATATGAGTGTGAAAAAACACACAGAAGCAATTAATTTGTCAATCCAATCAAGTTGGGGTTTAGTGGAAAGGCCATGGGGTAGTGCCAAATTGGTTATATGATTTAGACAAGTCATTTAGCTTTCATGTCTTCTGTTCCCATGTTGAGTGAAGAGGGGTTGGATATGGTAACCTCTAAGGTCTCACTGAGATCTAATATTCTGTGATTCCTGAGAAGAAAGTATAAATATGGCAAAATGGAAAAATCAGCCTATTGGCTTTTGCATGTAGATACAGTGAATAATTTTTTTAAGGTTTCCACAGTTCTAGGTCCCTTAACCATTTCTTAATTTCTCAGTTATTTTCATTAAGAAATTTTATATTCTCTTTATTGCTGAATAAATAAAACACATAATACACTAAGAAAAATCCCCCAAAACTAAAAAGAAGATAAATGCCAAATAAAATGTTTCCAACTGAGTTCATTCCTGTTATATTTGTTGTTAAAGACCAAAGCTTCATAGTCAAAACAAAAAGGAGAGTTGAGGTAATAATTTCGGTTCCTGTAAGAATAAGAGGAAAAACAATTTCCATGAATGATGTGACATAGTATAGAGAGACACATGTTCCTTCTATGTAGGCCCACAAACCATGAGAGACTGGCCTGCCATTTCAATTTACTAAGCCTCTCCTCCCCTTTCCCAAGTAGCTGGTAGTTCTTCAACTACTAGTAACATTGACTGTTTTTAACCTATCTTTATTCACTATTTGTAGTTCTCCTATCATAATATTTGGCCATTTTTCTATTTGTTGATTTATGTATATTAAAGATATTAACTTGTTGTCTACTATAGATCTATGAATTTGCTTTGTAGATCAGCAATGTAATGATAGCCAAATGCATTTTATTTTAACTGTGTCTTGTTTTTTTTAAGTAGTCTCTACACCAGGGGCACTTGGGTGGCTCAGTCGGCTAAGTGACTAACTCTCGATTTCAGCTCAGGTCATGATCCAGGGTTGTGAAATCAAGCCCTGCATCAGGCTCTACATTGGGTGTGGAGCCTGCTTAAAAGTCTCTCTCTCCCTCTCCTTTTGCCCCTCCCCCCCTTAAAAACTTTTTTAAGGTAGGCTCTGTGCCCAAGGTGGGGCTTGATCTCCGGCCCCAAGATCAAGAGTTGCATGCTTCTATGGACTAAACAATCTGGCACTCACATTTTATTTTATTCAACAATGATTTCTTATAGGCACCCATGATTTTACTGGTGAAACAAATCAAATGTCAACCTATAGGTCAGTAGTCATAAGAAATGTCTCTAAAGGTCTCACATGCACTTTCTAACAAGCTATGGTTTTCAGTCTCCCCATTACTAACTTACTCTCTAGAATTATAGCATTGAGCTTCCACCAAAAATCCCACTAAGTTGGCCTCTTCCCAAATAATCATGTTTGATGTATAATACTTACTCTGTGAATGTTTTCCAGCATGCAGGACTTTATCTTTCAAGAATTTAGAAGGGTTAAAAGTGCCAGAATCTTAGCAGGGAATGAAAAAATAAAGGATATAGGCAATAAGGGCAAAGCAATGGAAGAGACTATTATAGATGGGTTACCTTGACTTTATGTCACCACTAAAATATTTTCCAATAAAATGAAAGCATAGTTTTAGAACCAGAATTGTAGAATCAGAATGAACAGACTTTGCCCAATTTTATGTGCTTTGAAAAAGCTTTTAGAGATATATGAAATGATAACCTAATTTACTGAGAGCTACTGAGAACCCAATTTACAGAAGGATCCACATAATAAGAATAATATTTTGTTTCATAAAGAGGAAAACACTGGGCAATATTTTTTATGCTATACTGAATTTAGCAATTTACTATTTCCATAGTATTACATAACAATAGGCAGACTAAAACTATACCCAAGAAATTAATTATAACAAATTATTAAATTAACCAGCTGTTCATTCTAATATACAAGTGAATGTTAAAATAAATTAAGACTAAGTCACTGTATTATCCAAATTAGATCATGTATAATTCTTAACAGAAAAGCTTATCATCTCTTTTATTTTTTTCTTACTTGAAGCCTTATTAGGCAGTGATTTATAAAAAATTCATTTAAAGGAGTAATATTACAAAATCCCATTTAATCATTCAGGATATGAGTTCTACATTATTAATACTTTTAAAATATTCTAGAAGATGATCAAATTAAGCAATTAAATATGATCAGTGGGTATGGATACATGGGATGGGTCAAATTTGTCATTTAATTATATTTTTCTTCTCCTTCAGGCAAAAATTGCAGAATTAGATTTAAAAAAAAAAAACAACTTATATGAATAGGTGAAAAAAAACTTCTTTCCTCACCTGACTTCATGTAATCTATTTGTTTCCTAAGGAAATTCACTTTATTCTGCAAAGCTTCTCTGTTAATTATAGTATGAATCTTCAAATAATGGATTAGCAGCTAAATTTTGAAACTTAGTTCTTCATATGAAATAAATCCAAAGCTTAAGTTATCATGAATAATAAGGAAAAAACTTGTACTTTATGAACTCACTCATATTTCTTATGAATAGCTTAATCCCCAGGATGTATAGTGGATGATATCTTTTACATTTCATTTTAAATAATTCAATGTTTTTAAAAGCATCGTTTTGTGGCCAGGTAATGACCGTAAGATTAATCACAATATTAGAAATACCTTTTAGATTAAATTTTTCTCAATTTTTTTTTTCTTTAACACATGTAAACAATTCTGGGGAAGGTCTTGGTGGCCTGGTCCACTGGGGGATGTATCAGAAACTGAAGCTGAGGTAATCTTTCCCAGGTCAAAATCATTTTTGTAAGTAAGTCATTGCTTCACAAACTTTTTGTATTTGAGACACCCTTTTGAATACAAAAATGTTGTTGGAAATTTGGAATAATGGAAAGGCTCAAAACAAATTAGCAAAATTTACAATAGAAATATCCTGCATATAACAAGATCCCACAGAGTTCAGAAAAGCATCTTATGGAAACCACATTATTTATTTGCTGGCTTTTGGAAATATGCCTTTGAGAAAAATTCATTTCTGCTCTAAGCTCTGTCATATACTCAGAGCAAATTTCATAGCTATCCTTGTCAATACATGATTTTTCTTTTTTTGTTTTATGACCAATTGTCCTTTTATTGTGAATTACCTCTTTATTTCCTTTGCCTATTTTTCTTTTTTTTTTTTAAAGATTTTATTTATTTGACAGAGAGACACAGCGAGAGAGGGAACACAAGCAGGGGGAGCGGGAGAGGGAGAAGCAGGCTTCCCGCCGATCAGGGAGCCCGATGCGGGGCTCGATCCCAGGACCCTGGGATCATGACCTGAGCCAAAGGCAGACGCTTAATGACTGAGCCACCCAGGCACCCCTCCTTTGCCTATTTTTCTACTGGTACCTGCATCTTTTTTTTTCCCTAAGGATGATTGTGTCTTCTGTATGAGACTAAACTCCAGAGTGGTGAGTCTATGTTTATTTAATTCACTTCACAGAAGGCTCAGCACTTACATATTACACACTAACTCACAAAACTTACATATTTTGAGTGAATAAACAGTAAATGTTTGAAAATTTTACCCACTGTTGGCAAGATTAATTCAAAACTCAACATCAGAAGCTGATTGGACAGAATTAGAGGAATTGCACGAAATTTAAATGTCCCCTTCTTAGCCAGCCTTCAGATGTAATGTGAGTAAGGTAACCCATCCAGGAGACTCTATAACTATCACTGGGTACCCATAGTTCAGAAGCATTTAAATAACCCCATGGTTACATGGGAGTGGGGAAAACTCCTTGACAGCCAGACCCCTTGGTGTGTGTCTCAACACATGATTTTTCTTTTAACACCAGTTGGACATTACAATATGCCTCTTATCTTCTCCTTAGTGCCAGATCTGTCTCATTTTGTCAACCTAGTCGTTTAACTGTTCATGCTGTAATATTATTTAGCTTCATTTCTAACAGAAATTTTCCACACTAGAAAAAATTTCACAGTACTGCACAAAACACTGAAGTTTCCAATAACACTGTGGAGCACAGCATGTATGGCTGAGAAATGTTCTTCTAAAATCTAGTCTGCTTATATGTCCATTTCCTTTTCTCCTGACTTATGCTTTTATACTCCAAATTTCCTATTGTTCTGCATCATTTAATATTTTCCAGACATGTAGTGAACTTTGCTTCATTTCCTCTTTTTTGTTGCTGTTGAACAGTTGGCCTTTTTAATTCTCCTTTTTCTAAATCCATTACCAATGGCTGCTTTTCTTTGGACTAACTCCAAGTTTTATAGCTGGTTTATAATAGAGGTAGAAGGGAAATTAAGAAATCCTTGGATCTAGGCTCCTGGGGGAGTAGCAGAGATATACATCAGTGTTCGGGGTATGCTCTTCTCTACCATTCTTGACATGGTCTAAAATCTAGACCATCCGGGCGCCTGGGTGGCTCAGTTGGTTAAGCGACTGCCTTCGGCTCAGGTCATGATCCTGGAGTCCCGGGATCGAGTCCCGCATCGGGCTCCCTGCTCAGCGGGGAGTCTGCTTCTCCCTCTGACCCTCCTCCCTCTCATGCTCTCTGTCTCTCATTCTCTCTGTCTCAAATAAATAAATAAAATCTTTAAAAAATAAAAAATAAAAAATAAAAAAATAATAAAATCTAGACCATCCAAGTGGGTCTGGAGAGAGTGCCATTTTGGGACTGGGAGACTTGGCAGAGGTCCAAAACCACAGTTATTTAGAAGCCTCCCGAGTCATGAGCATGACCATCATGACAATGAAACTGCTTCACCATACAAATACCAGTTTGTAGCAGTATCGAGGCTCTAATCCTTTTGCTCAAGCAAGAGCAATATTGTACCTTGCTTGCACTGCCTGTCTGGAAATAACAGTGTGAACAGCTTGTGGTCGGGATGATGGCCAACATTCAACCTTTCTAAAACTGCCAAAGAACTCACTGTTTTTGCACAATTGTGTCTGTGGACCCTCATTTCCATTAGACTGGAGGAACTCCAGGTGTTTGCTTAAGGAAGTCATTGAAATTCAATGCAAATTAAGGCCAGATTTCCAGGAGGAGCAATTCAGCAGTAAGAATTTTCCAAGTACAAGATTTCAAGACACATTATTTAGATGTTCAATATGTGCTTATAATATGATGAGTTAAAATAAGTTTTAACTTTTAAAAATACAACACCTTTTGCAGTTTGAAAGAAGAAACACTTTGGTAGGGGTATATAATACAGCTTAGAAAGAAATTTTTAAGTTCAGGAAAAATTTGTTTATTCAATGGTGATATAATACCATTACATCATTTCGCAGGGACTTGTTCAAGAAGTTAATTTTCCACTGAGAATCTAAAACCAATATATTGGCATATAGAAAAATCAAGAAAAGTTCATTGTAGTGGAAAGAAATGAAGATTAATAAACATATAATATTAACGTTCAAAATTCATTTGTACTCTACATGGATCTAGTCAGTTGTTACCTATGAAAGAAGGCCCTACAGAAACAATTTAAAGAACAATAAGTTAAGGGACAGACACACATTGGAAAGTCAGACTAAATGAAAAGACTAAGTGATATGCTATATAAATGTTAAGTTGAATGTTTACAACTTATCTAGATATAACATTCATAGAAAGAAACCTATTATTTTCTGTCTGGTATCCTCATACTGTAGACGAGGAACCCAGGTTGTAAATGGGTAAGAGATTCACTTGCTGTCACAGGCTGGCACAGTTGAACTGACTTCTTGGCTCCTGATCTACTCATAAGTAGACCGAATTTTAAAAAATTATATATTAAACAATTTTTTTAACCAATAATATTAAAAATAGTTATACATTTGCAGCATTCTGATTAGAGAACATATTTTTTACATATATGATTGTAGAGTAATTAGCTTCTGATAACATCTTAATCTATACATTCATATGAGTATTTGGGTGGACTTGTAATTATTGATCTTAATATGAAGAAAATACAAAAAACTTTATTGGCATAATTAAAATGATCAGTTTCACTTAAAAATGTTAATGTAGCACATTCAGTAGCAAAAAATGCCATTTCACCCCAAGACATACAGAAGCCAAGACTATTTCCTTGTCAAAAATAATGAGTTTATTTTCTCTTGAAAGTGTTTCAAGAAAGAAACAGGAGTCATTTGGGAAAGGAAATAGGTGTTTGGGTAAAGGCACAGGAAAGAGAAAGAAAGAAAACAACAGACATAAAGCTATCCTTTGTAACTGAGTAACAAGGAAGCCACTGGAGTGATTGATTGATTGATTGATTGATTTTAAAGATTTTATTTATTTACTTGACAGAGAGAGACACAGCGAGAGAGGGAACACAAGTAGGGGGAGTGGGAAAAGGAGAAGCAGGCTTCCCGCGGAGCAGGGAGCCCGATGCGGGGCTTGATCCCAGGACCCTGGGACCATGACCTGAGCACATCGAGTCGTGCTCTTGCTCAAAGTTGTTCATTGGTTTTTCAAAGCTAAGTGAAACAAAAATCCTTACCATGGCTATAAGGTCAGCCAACTTTCTCTAAGATGACCCTTCTCTCCTCCTACTCCACTGTGGACACAGTGGCTGTGTTTTCCCAAAGGCATTTCCTCCTTAGGGCTTATGCACTTCTTCTGGGCTGCCTTTCATGCTTTGCCTCCAGATTCAGTATGGCTGACTCCTGCACTCTAGTTAGGTCTCTCTGGCAGAGTGGACTTCCCGATCTAGAACATCCTTCCCACACAACTTTTATAAGAATAGTAAGATTTCTTTTGCATTTACCATAATGACTTCATTATAAGCCCTTTACATTAATTTTTTCATTTTATTTTCATAATAACCTTACTAGAAAAACATTATTATCATCATCATCATTTGCAGGTGGGGAAACTGAAGTTTGCAGACATTAAAATACTTGCCTTGAGTTATACAGGAATTCAGTATTTGGGACAGGATTCAAGCTTAGGACTTTCTGGCTTTACATTGAACTGAAAACATAAGAGAAATGGAGTCTCAAAGGAGATAGGTGGCATTATCATTCTTATATATACAAAGTGATACAGCCAAAACAGAATACAGGTACAGTGACCCTCAGAGAATAAAATCACAAAGAGAATTTTACACAGACCACTAAAAAATATATATTACATTGCCTAAGATAAACAGAGCCACCTAGTAAATGCTTAAAAAATATTTGCTTACTTGAGGCAAATTATTCATGCTATTATCAAGTCAATTATACGATCATGTTTGAATATAGAATTATGGGTACTTTGAAGTGGACACTGTTTTAAGATCTCATACCCTGGCTTCCTGCCTCATTGAAGCTAATACCTAAAATAACAGAGACAGAGTCTCTTCATATATAAATATTCCTGGAGTGGATTTTTCTTTCGTTCCTTTTCATCAAATAAATTCTTTCCTCTTTTAAACTGTACTTAATTTTTCTGAACAAAGTTTCCTTCTTTTGGCGAGTTTTTTTGTGGACTTGGGAGAACAATAGATCCGTGTTTTATCATCGGAACTCATCTTGGTTAGATGTCCTCCTATCCAGTAGAACTTCTATCTAGTTCTACTGACTGTAAAGACAACCTTTGATTGCTCAGTAACCAATTTCTCCCTTTACCTGAACCATGGAGCTTAAGAGCTGGATGCAAGATGTGAGAGAATTTCTCTCAACTCTGAAGCAGCTTGGAAATAGCTCACTGGTTTCTGGAATAAGCATGTTTTCTCGGTTATCCCTTTGGGATCTTCAAGTGTCCTGCAGTACATCTTCTTTACAAGGCTAAGTCCTGGAAACACAAAGACAGCAGTATCAGCTACTGAAGTCAGCAAATTATAGGACTGGAATGGAAGATTAAATAGGTTTCAGTTGAATAAGTCTAGTCAAAGCAGTCCCTCCAATTCAGCATTCTGTTTAAATGCACAGATTATAAGCTAATTATTCTACATGAAACACAACTGGCTCATTTGCCTTTTGATGCTTAAATAGAAAACCAATAGTGTAGACTGCCTCAAATTAACATCAGTGAATCAGGCTTCCTATGGAATTAACCAATTATATCTAGTACTGGCCCAAACACGCTTTCAGGGATTTTTGAGTAGATGATGTAATGATTAAGAGTGGGAGTGATGGAGCTAGACCATGCAGGCACATCTCTACTAACCACAAATATTTCTTTTTGTAGGGCACAGGATAATTCCTGTCTTTAAAATCTCTAGTGAAATCCCTAAAAGCATGGAATATAATTAAATTCAGAGTTTTTCAGGTGATTGAGGTTGTCTGTGTGAATAAATATGCGGTTCAATTGGACTGGCTTAAAAATTCCTTGGTTGGCTTGTCTGTATTTGCTCTTGCTTCTCATAGTACTTTAAAATGGTCCAGTTAAATCAGACTGTCAAAATGGTGAGGTTCCCTGTTTGATTTACTCATGCCACATAAACCCACGCAGACTGTTATGAATGCCACATTTGAGAAAAATCTCCCGTTTGTGAAAACATATTGGGTCACATTAAAAAGGAGATTAAATGAATCCCTTTTTCAAAAAGTTTTTGGTAGGTAGAAAGGAATGCTGAGGTGCCGCCTGTGTAATGGCAGAACTACAGATGTCTCTTTCTCATGGAAATATGCTCCATGGGCTAAATTTCATCATATTGGGGGAGGGGGGAACTATCATAAGCATGCTTCAAATTACCCTGAAATGGAAGGCTGGCAAATTAAATCCTGACCTTCTGCAGGGTACTTAGAGTGCAGAGCAAAAAGCAACCCGCACATTTTCAAAAGAAACCCTATTGTGAGCTTTGCTATACCTCAGCACAGCCAGGAATGCTCTCTTCCACTGTTCTACATTGTAGAATGCAGGCAATTAAGTATGTGACCTATTTATTTTACTTCTACAGCTTTTACTGCAGGCACACTTTGTTTAATGGGTCTCGATTCTGTTGTTTTTCAATGGAATTCTATAAAGCTAGAGGATTGAAATGCATATATAAGTGTATTATATACATGTATCCTAAGATACATGTAGGTAGATAAGATGGGGTTTTATCGAAACTGGAGTATCTTCTAGAGTGGAGTGTGTGCCAATGTCCAGCAAAGTACGTGTGTGAGGATAGGATGACTGATGACAACCTGGAGACCTTAATTCATAGGGAGCAATGGGGTTGAGTAGGATTGAGCCACACACTTCAGGTTAGTGACCTTCCACGTAAGAACAGAGTCAGGCCCGCAGGAAACGATTCCCAACACTACTACCTCTGTTGTAAGTAAAATGGGGGTGACTGGAAGATATCTTCAGTTCTTTTGGAATAATTGCTTCTAATCCTAAAACTGAAGGATTTTAGGTTGAAAGATGATAAACAGTAGCCAGTATTCTGTGAAGTAGGTATGATTCAGCTATTTTATTTTTTGAAAGCAGAAAGGTTAAGTAAAATTGCCATGTATTTTTGGTTATCATTTTACCATTTCAAGACTTAAATTTTACAGTTAAAATGTTTAAAGAATATACCATTTATTGAAGTCACTTATGTGTGTCCTTTAATATAATTTGCTTATCAAGTGAGTCCTCTTAGAGTCATATCACCACTGTAGGTCCAAACCATTACCACAATGATTGCATTGTTGGAGTTTAACGGGGATAAGACATTTTCATGTTGCTCTTCAGAAACTCTGTGTTAAGCAACACCCTCACGTTCAATTTTGCTTCTACCCATTTAACACTACAAATTAAGCTATTTTGCATCTGGTCTAACTTGTTGTTTAAGACTGATGTTTCGTTACAGATTTTCTGTCTGGATGACCTCTCCACTGATGTAAGTGGGGTATTAAATTCCCCTACAGTTACTGTATTGCTGTCTATTCCTTTCTTTAGGTCTGTTAATATTTGCTTTATATATTTAGGTGCTCCTATGTTGGGTACATAAAAATATATAAATGTTATATCATCTTGTTAGATTGACCTGTTTACAGTTATGTAATACCTTCTTTTCTTATTACAGTCTTTATTTTGAAGTCTATTTTATTTGATGTATGTATTGCTACCACATCTTTGTTTTCATTTCCATTTGCACAGATTATCATTTTCTATCCTTTTGCTTTTAGTCTGTGTGTGTCGTTACATATGAAGTGAGTCTCTTGTAGGCAGCATATGGATGGGTCTTGTTTTTTATTCATTCAGCCACCTAGTCTTTTGTTTGGATAATTTAGTCCATTTACATTTAAAATAATTAATGATAAGCATGTACTTAGTGTAATTCTGTTTATTGTTTTCTGGCTGTTTTGTAGTTCCTCTGTTCCTTTCTTCTTTGCTCTCTTCCTTTGTGGCTTGATGACTGTTTAGTGTTATGCTTAGATTCTTTTCTCAATATCTCTTGTGTATCCATTATAGGTTTTTGCTTTGTGGTTACCATGAACTTACATATAACAACTTATATTTGTAACAGTCTATTTTCAGTTAATAACAACTTAAGTTTGAACATATTCTAATGCTCTACATTTTTAAATCCTTCCCCCCATTTTGTGTTTTTGATGTCACATTTCACGTCTTGTTATATCCCTTAACTAATAATTGTAGTTAGTAATTTTTACTATTTTTGTCTTTTAACCTTCATACTAGCTTTATAAGTGATTGATCCACTGCCTTTACTATATATTTACCTTAACCAATGAGATTTAGACTTTTGGATGTTTTCTTGCTACAAATTAGTGCCTCTTCTTCAGTTTAAAGAAGTCCCTTTAACATTTCTTTTAAGTTTGGTTTAGCTTTGATGAACTTTAACTTTGGTTTGCCTGGAAAACTTATTTCTCTTTCACTTCTGAATAACAACTTTTCAGGGTAAGATATTCTTGGTTGGAAGTTCTTTTCTTTCAGCACTTTGAATATATTGTGCCATTCTCTTTGGGCCTGCAATGTTCTGGCTGAAAAATCTGCTTATCTTCTTATGGAAGTTCCTTTGCATGTAACAAGTTGTTTTTCTCTTCCTGCTTTGAAGATTTTCCCCTTGTCTTTAACCTTTGACATTTTAATTATAATGTATCCTGGTGTGGGTCTCTTCGAGTTTATTTTACTTGGAACTTTCTGGGCTTCCTGGATCTGTATGTCTATTTCCTTCCCCAGGTTAGGGAAATTTTCAGTTATTATTTCTTCAAATAAGTTTTCTGCTCCTTTCTCTGTCTCTTCTCCTTCTAGGACCCCTATAATGCTAGTATTGGTCTGTTTGATGTTGTTCCATAAGTCCCTTAAGTTATTTCCCCCCTCTTTTCCTTTTCTTTTCTTTTCACTGTTCTGGTTGTGTGAATTCCTCTACCCTGTCTTCAATACAGTGATCCTCTCTTCTGCTCCATCTAGTCTGCTGTTGAACCCTTGTATTGTATTTTCTAGTTCAGTTATATTTTTCAGCTCTGTGACTTCTGCTTGGAACTTTCTTATATTTTCTATCTCTTTGTCAAAGTTCTAACTGTGTGCATTCATTTTTCTCCCAAGTTCAGTGAGCATCTTTATGACCATTACCTTGAACTCTTTATCAGAAAAGTTATTTCTCTCCATTTCCTGAAGTTTATTTTTCCTTAAAGTTTTATTTTGCTCTTTCATTTGGAACATATTCCTCTGTGTCTATATATTGCTTTATTGTCTGTGTTGATTTCTATGCATTAGATGAAACAGCCACCTCTCCTAGTATTGAAGGGTTGGCCTTGTGTAGGGAATAAAGCTTATTGTTCATCCATGCCCTAGCTCTTGGTTGTCTTTCAAACCTTTGTAATTGTACAAGCAGCATATTTTACTTTTAATATCTCCCAGTTGTTGAGGCTGTGCCAAGACCAGTCAGTGTCTCAAAGGGAAGGATCACAGTCATCACTTTGCTTCAGACTGATTGGAAGCCAGATCTTCAGGCAGCAGCTTTTAAAGAATCCAAATATATACAGTCCTATGGGGCCACAAGCATAAACCCTGCTGGCCACCAGAGCCAGGCGATCTGGAAGTGTTCCCTAAGTGTCAGGCACAAAAATCAGGACTCCAAATGAGCATATAAGCTCCTTTCTGGAAGAATCTAGTGAGCTGTAATGAAGGAGAGGAAAAGCACAAAGACAACATGCCCTGACCTATGTTCCCTAATTGCAGCTCAGTAGCCCTTAGATGCATGCCAAACCTGAAGCCTGCCTCTCAGGCTAATGCTACAGGACAAGCAAGTAAGCCTCTTTCATAGAAAGGTCAGGGGTGTGTTTCAGTCTGGTATCTGTGCAGTACCCTTGGAGGTGGTAATCTGCCAAGAATTGTATCTGCAATTGTTACAGTCAAATGGGACCTAGGAATGTAAGCCCCACTGCCCACCAGAGCCAAGTGACCAAGGTGACAGCTACAAAAACCAGGGTATCAGAGGAAAAAACTGGAGCACCAGACATGTATAAGAGTTGCCCCCTGAGAAATGTTCATGCTTTGGAGTATGACAGAGGCAGAACACAAAGACCATGCCCACCCTCTGAGGTCTCTAGAAAGGTTTCCAGTCTGCCCCTTAGGTTGTGGTTATGATGATAAACTCATAGCCCTTTCTCACAGAAAGACTGAGGTTCTGGGTATTGCTTCCTGCTGTGCCCTGGGGGTGGTAGCTGTTTAAGAACCCTTCTTATGTTGGTTACAGTCATGTAGGACTGATAAGCATGAGCCCTGCTGGCCATGAGGGCCAGGCGAAGTAGAGGTGTCCTGTGGCAACAGGAGCTTTGATGTGTTTTCTTTCTCACTTGCTCAATGTGAAGGGGTCTCTCTGACAGTTTTTAGGGTTTTTTTTCACGGGAAATTGTTCCACATATACCTGTAGATTCGGTGTGTCCATGGGAGGAGGTGAGTTCAGGATCTTCCTATGTTGCCGTCTTGAACCAGAACCATCAAGCTATTTTTATTATGTATGTATGTATGTATGTATTTTTATTTAATTTGGGGGGGGGGCAGAGGGAGAGGGAGAGAGAGACTCTTAAACAGGTAATGCTTGATGTAGGGTTTGATCTCACAACCCTGAGATCATGACCTGAGCCAAAATCAAGTCAGATGCTTAACCCAACTGAGCCACAGAGATGCCCCTGGAACCATCAAGCTATTTTTAAACCTAAATACTTGGTGCTTGAAGCACTAATTTCATAAAATAAAAAAAACATAAGTAAAAAGAACAAGTTATCATTGTTTTTTGCTGTTGTTTATTGCTACAAACCTTTCCTCTCAGATGGGAAGGGAGCAGAAGTCTCTACCTAGAACTGGAAAAAAAATTTTCTCCCTAATCCGTTTGTAAAAGCCTGCATACCACTAACTTGCTTTAGAACCCAGATGACTTAAAAATCAAATATATATGAAGGGTAATTTTCTTCTTTCTTTTTTTCTTTTTTAAGATTATTTATTTATTTATTTGTCAGAGAAAGAGGGAGAGCACAAACAGGGGCACAGGCAGACAGAGGGAGAAGCAGGCTCCCCACTGAGCAAGGAGCTGCATGAGGGACTCTATTCCAGGACTCTGGGATCATGACCTGAGCTAAAGGCAGACATTTAACTGACTGAGCCCTCCAGGTGTCCCCGTACTTTTTTTTGTTAAGTCTCTGGGATTGTAAACAGGATCCTAAACATATAAATGAATATATGTAGATGAGAGTGGATGTAATACATTTGAAGGTGTACCTGGAGTGTACTTAACAAGACTATGGCTGGCCACAGGCTGCTTTACAGTAGGGGTGCTAGCCAGGCAGATTCCCTTAGCAGGGCCATGAGTAGGGCCAACATGAAGACTTCCCTGAACTCAGCACTGTATTTCTAAAAGAGGCATTAGGACCTTGTGATTTCACTACCTCCTACAGAATAGACTTTTGTCTTGCTCTGATCAGTATTGGGTCTTATCCAAGAAAGTACTGTGTAGATGTATCAAATTTTGTTTTTAAGTGATTTCTCCCGGAAGGCAGACACATTGCAAGGATTTAAAGGTCAGCATGATTAGGAGTGTACTGTTTTATTTTATTATTTGGGAATGTACAATTTAGCTCTATAACCAGCTGCCGTAGTAAGACTATATTTGCAATATTAATTTAACATTTTTGAAAAGTGGTGAGAGCCTTAATACCAAGAGAAGATGTTGGTAAGTTCTTGGCATGTAAGGGTACAAAAAGATAATTACCTTATTTCAAATTCTAAGAACATAGCCAGATATGTTTTCCTAAACAGATGGGACCTAATACACTGTTCCTTAAAAGGTACCTACTGTTAAAAACAGACAAACAAATTATGTTGGCAAAAGAATGTATAGCAGAGGCAGAATTTACTAATTATACTTTCTCATGATAGCAATGACTTAAATATATTGAAGAATAAATTTAGTAGAACAAATTTAAAATTTTACCACAGCAATTTTAAGAGACATCTGAAAAATAATAGGAGAAACATTCAAAGGAATTTCTATTAATGTATGATTTACTTGAAGTTAACAATCATGACTCAGAAATTTATTTAAAATATCAGGACTTAGAGATAACTTAGTAAAAAACCACTCATATGCAATCAATCTTGTATAGATAGAAAATTTGAGAAAATGCATAAATTGACTAAAAAGTGGCAATGTTAGACAAATACATTTTTTTTTTAAAGATTTTATTTATTTGACAGAGAGAGAGACACAGCGAGAGAGGGAACACAAGCAGGGGGAGTGGGAGAGGGAGAAGCAGGCTTTCCGCGGAGCAGGGAGCCTGATACGGGGCTCGATCCCAGAACCCTGGGACCATGACCCGAGCCGAAGGCAGTCACTTAATGACTGAGCCACCCAGGCGCCCTAGACAAATACATTTTTAACAGTTATTCTGTGTGATGATTTTTTAACAAAATTAATATATACTCTAAATGCATAGGCAAAATTTAATAATATATGACAAGTAGATGATCCATTTTGTTTTCTTTTTAAGGAACTAACAATACTTACTAATATGAGACAATATACTAGAGGGACCAAGTAATTCAGATATGGGAAAAATTATGGCGGATTGGTAGAGGGAAGGATCTAGTTTTAGAGTACTTAGAAGAATTTCTCAAAGAAATTCAGGTTCCAGTTAGATATCAAGAAAATTGAGGGGCCTTCCTAGTGAGGGGAATTTAAGTGAGACCTGTGGATAGGAAATGCAAAAAGAAATAAAAGAAATAGAGATAATGGTTTCAGCCCTCATAAAACATCCATATAAAGGAAGGACTATATACACAGAAAACAAACCTCCATGGAATATATTTAAGATCATATTTTATGGGCAATGCAAATTAATATTGTGGCTATATCTATACAAAACCAAGGAAGCATTAGAACTGCAGTGCTATTTTGGAGTAAATTATGGGAGGATTGTGGAGGAAATGGGCTCAGAGTTACAGTGGAAAGAGAACCTTTGGCATAAATTGTTTAGACTTAATTCGACGTTTTCACAAAAGAATTTGATTGCCCAGTAAATATATCTTGACTATCCATTTTGTCGCAGGTTTTCGAAGCTTAATAAACTGAATTTGGAAGGTTTTTCCTTTTATTGTTCATTATAAATGTAACTTGTAATTGCTACAATGAACCATAATTACCTAAAGCCAGATTAGATGAAATCTAAGTGCCATTACTATCTCTTAATTAGGAAAGGCAAGCTCAAGGGAAAAGGAAAAGGGACCCGGTGATGCTGGCTTTTACTTAAGCAGAGCAAGGACACTCAAGGGAAGTGAGCCTACAATATTCTAATTCCAAGCTTATTAATGAATTAAAAAGTTTACCATTTAAGAACTATTATTACTGTTCTTTGGGGGGTCATATCCCAATTTTCTGAAAGCTGTAGTTTGGCTTTTTCTGCTAAAAATCCTTTTTTTATGTGTAGCCAATGAAAATTCCTCTTCTGACAACAAAAATAGAAAAAGAATGACTTTTTTTTTTAAGATTTTATTTATTTATTTGACAGAGACACAACGAGAGAGGGAACACAAGCAGGGAGAGTGCGAGAGGGAGAAGCAGGCTTCCTGCGGAGCAGGGAGCCCGATGTGGGGCTCGATCCCAGGACCCTGGGATCATGACCTGAGCCAAAGGCAGACGCTTAATGACTGAGCCACTCAGGTGCCCCAGAAAAAGAATGACTTTATGGTTGGAACCAGTGAATGGGCTTCCCACATTTAATATTCATGTATTTTTTTTCTCTTCAATTACATGCCGGTTGTTTTATTTATTTATTTTTCCCAGTATTTTCATTTACATGGGAAGATAGCTCTAACCTAGTTTCGATGAGGAAACAAAAGAAACAGCCTTCTATTTCTGTGCAGAGAAAATAACTCTGCAAACGTAAAGACTTGCCATATTTGCTTTCTTCTTTTCTAGGCCTCTTTTATTACTGGAGTGATAGTAAATAATTCTCAGAGAATTATATAGATGAACTGCTTCCACTGTCAAGACAATAAAACCCAAGCCAAACAAACAAGGAGAGAATGATGCAGACGTTCTACTTGTGCCCACTTAGAGCATAATTTCTGCACTCTGTCTGTCACGAGGCAAGATCTCCCCAGGCAACTCAGCGCTCCTGAGGGCCAGTCTCAGAATGCTCACTAGGAGAATTTGAACATATCTTAATACAGCTAGGACATTTTACTTTTCTTTCATGATGGTCAAACAGGGGCACCAGACCTTTTTCTGATGAATTAGTCAAAAGGGGGTAGGGGGGCAAAGACTTCTACATATTTTAGACTGGAGTTGGGATACAAAACAATTTGATGCCTCAGGGTATCACATTTGTAGTAAAGAACTCAAGTTGGGTTTGAATTTCTCTTGTTGTGTGACCTTAGAGAACTCCTTTTTTTTTTTTTTTTTTTTTTAGCAAAAACATTTTTTTGCTACAAAACAATGCAAGACAGTTTTAATGAAAATAGTCACACCATATCTAACAAATATACAGTAAAAATGAATTGTCTCTTTTTCCCTTTCACTCTTACTGCCCAGAGGAAACCATATTCACAGTATGCCCATAGGGACCTTTTTCTATACGTATCCTTTTTCTGTCATGTGGGTGCTGTTTTTTATTAACAAAAAAAAAAAGGGATTTCATTTCTACTGAAATTATGTAGTTATGTGGATAAATAATGTTCTCAACTTTTAAATGGGTCATTAATTCTTTTTTTTAATCTTATTTAAATTCAATTAATTAACTTGCAGTATACTGTTAGTTTCAGAGGTAAAGTTTAGTGATTCATCAGTTGCATATAACACCCAGTGCTCATCACATCACGTGCCCTCCTTAATGCCCATCACCCAGTTACCCCAAATCCCCCCACATCCCCTCCAACAACCCTCAGTTTGTTTCCTATAGTTAAAAGTCTCTTATGGTTTGCCTCCTTCTCTGATTTCATCTTATTTTATTTTTCCCTCCTTTCCCCTATGATTCTCTGTTTTGTTTTGTAAATTCCACAGATGAGTGAAATCATATGATAATTGTCTTTCTCTGATTGAGTTATTTTGCTTAGCATAATACCCTCTAGGTCCATTTGGGGTCATTAATTCTTATTTCAAAGAAGTTTGATGAGGATTTGATGAGTTAACGAAAGCTGGGTGCTTGGCGGAGAGACTAAAATATGGAAAGGGTGCAGTAAATGCTGGATGTTCCCTACAGATCTCTTCTCTGATGGCCCTTCACTTTCAGGGGTCCATGATCACACAAATGCATGTCACTCATCCTTATTGACCCAAATCCTAGAAATGGTCACAGCTCAGGGAAGGTGCTTGATCAGTCATCTCGGAGTGAATGACTACACCGTAAGTCTAATACATACTGAGCTTCTTTACAAAGACTGAATATATCAAGTTCCTTTTACGCTGAAAGCTCTTTAAAGACAGGGTGTCTTGTCCTATTCATTTTCTTCCCTTCATGACACAAAATGGGTCTTAAATACTTGCTGAACATACTGGTGTGCTCCTAATTTAATGTAGGCCAGACAGAGCTAATCTTTACTTCAGTGGGAAGGTCTCTGAAGGAGGAAATTCTCTAAAAATTTTTAATTTATTTGGGGCCCCTGGCTGGCTCAGTGGGTAAAACATGCAACTCTTGATCTTGGGGTTGTGAGTTCGAGTTGATGTTGGGTGTAAAGATTACTTAAAAATAAAATCTTAAAAAAAATTTTTTAAATTTATTTTATTTAAATGTATTTATTTTATTTTAATTTATTTTCAGAGGTTTATTGAAGATAATTGGCATATAATAAACTACTCATACTTAAGTTGAACATTTTGATGACTACTGACATATGTATGAATCATAGAAATCATCACTTCGATCAGGACAGTGAATATAACCATCATGTTCCACATCTTCTTTTGTGACTCTTTATAGTATTTCCCTCCTCTACTTACTGCCTGGCTCCTGAAGGAGCAAATTCTGAAGGTCCACTGTAAGGTAGAATGAGAGCCTCACAGCCTCATTTCTTTAAGGCCAGCTATCATTATTTTAAAACACCAAAACAATTCTTTCTAGCTCCTTATGACATTTTAGATTAAGGATGTTTGGGGACTACTAAGGAAGGGAGAACTGATGCCCAGATGTATGACTCATCTTTGAGAGAAGCCACAAGGGAGAGAGGATTCACTGATGATTGAGAAAAAGCCAAAAGTCTCTGGGGTCCTTTCTGGACTTGGGCCTGGATTGACTTCTCTCCTCTATTCCTCTGGATTCCTGGAGGAAAAAAAAAATCTTGCCTGGGCACAAGGCATGATCTCTTTATTTCCATGTCAAAAATTGCTCCGTTAATTTGATTTTCCAATCTCATGTATTCTCTGGGATTTATCCTGAGGAATTATATAATTATCTCCTCCTTTAATTGCTCTTAAACGTATCATTTAAATTAAAATCT
The DNA here is from genome assembly GCF_002201575.2 of Neomonachus schauinslandi. Taxonomy (NCBI): domain Eukaryota; kingdom Metazoa; phylum Chordata; class Mammalia; order Carnivora; family Phocidae; genus Neomonachus; species Neomonachus schauinslandi. Next base: position 38,429,697 of record NC_058410.1, read on the forward strand.
TCTAGTTGACTTTCCAGAATTTTCTGGAAGCTCCTTTGTTTCTTCATAGTGCCACATCATCAGTTTGTCTACCCTGGAGCATAAAAATCACTTATACAAGCATCCATTACCAATATTTCTTGGTTTCCTATCATAGCCTCCATATTTCCCACAAACCCTCAATTACATTTAACTTTTAAATTTCTGTACAACATCCGTAGAAGTTCCTATTTAGCAAAATATTGTTATACCAGACAATAAACAGACCTTTTAAAAATAGTGGTAAAATATATGTAACATAAATTTTAATGTTTTAACCATTTTTAAGTATACCATTCAGTGACATTAAATAACATTCATAATGCCATGTAACCATCACCACTACCTATTTCCAGAACTTTTTCACCATCCCGAAGAGAACCAAAAAAGGCCATTTTTAAAAAATAGACTTTATTTTTTAAAAAGGATTTTATTTATTTATTTGACAGAGAGAGAGCGAGCACAATAAGAGGGAACGGCAGGCAGAGGGAGAGGGAGAAGCAGGGACTCAATCCCAGGACCCTGGGATCATGACCTGAGCCAAAGGCAGCTGCTTAACCAACTGAGCCACCCAGGTGCCCCCAGACTTTATTTTTTAAGGCAGTTTTAGGTTCACAGCAAAATTGAGTGGGTAGTACAGAGATTGCCCAAATACCTATTGCCCCCCCCCACCCTGTATGCATAACTTCCCTCATTATCAGCATTTCCCACCAGAGTGATACAATTGTTACTATTAATGAACTTACACTGATACACCATTATCACCCAGAGTCCAGAGTTTACTTTTATTCTTGGTGTTGTACATTCTGTGGGTTTTGACAAAAGTTTAAACGACATGGGGCGCCTGGCTGGTTCATTTGGTAGAGCATATGACTCCTGATCTCTAGGTCATGAGTCCAAGCCTCATGTTGGGTGTAGAGCTTACTTGGAAAAAAAAAAAAGTATAAATGACATATATCCATCATTATGGTAATACGGTACTGCCCTAAAAATCCTATTTTATCCATCCATTCCTCCCCCACCCAGCCCCTGGCAACCAGTGATCTTTTCACTATCTCCATTGGTTTGCCTTTCCCAGGGTGTGTCATATAGGTTGGAGTCATATAGTATGAAGCCTTTTCAGATTGGCTTCATTTTAGTAATGTACATTTAAGATTATTCCATGTCTTCTCATGGCTTGATAGCTTATTTCTTCTAAGTACTGAATAATATGCCATTGTCTAGATGTACCCACAGTTTATTTATCCATTCACCTACTGAAGGACATCCTGATTCCTTCCAAGAGGCTCACTCTGGTCATTATTAATAAAGTTTCCAGGGGTAGCTGGCTGGTTTGGTTGGTAGAGCATGTGACTCTTGATCTCAGGGTCATGAGTTCAAGCCCCACATTGGGCAGAGAGCTTACTTGAAAGAAAGAAAGAAAGAAAGAAAGAGAAAGAAAGAAAGAGAAAGAAAGAAAGAGAAAGAAAGAAAGAAAGAAAGAAAGAAAGAAAGAAAGAAAGAAAGA